>NC_043007.1:3946140-4026140 GCF_006345805.1 Octopus sinensis | reverse complement strand
TGCCCATGCAGTTTTAAATGCCATACAGTTATAGATAAAGTCCTATTAAGTCAACACTGTGTTCCTTCTCTTTATTGCCAGTTGTAGCCATTTAACTAACACTTTTGAAACGCATACACACATAAACATTAACAGTTTAATTTTTCTCCTACCAAATGGTTGATCATTCATTAAGAAGAATTTGTGAGAACAAAATGTCAAACAATTAGCTTTGTTAAACACATTTGTTGTGAAATGAACAAAAATACTGACTGAATATGTTTTTTCCATGTCAATATGATTAGAATGTTATTCTGAGCTTTGTTCACTTTCTTTTTTCTTTTTTTTACCTTTTAGAAAACAAATATTAAAGCAATATATACCAGCAAACTTAATGCAGAGAATACAAGCAAGAAGTCTGGCAATTTTCAACTTATAGCTCACACTGTGTTATATTCATGAGCAAAGCACAAAATACTCAGCAATCCATTGAGTCCTAAGTAGCTTTAAATATGACAGTTTGAAACCAAAAACATTATTATTTGTGTTACTTTCACTCTGGTCGTTGAGTAGATACAGGGACTAAACAAGCTCAATTAAAACGTATCAGAATTATAATAGTGCTTACATTCAGTTATATCCTAATTCAATCTTATCAGTGAAAAGAACATATATTCTACTATGAAGTGGTTTATCGTGTTGAGTTGAGTTACAAAATCAGGGCATGTAATCACCATCTTCATATCCAATCTCTTTACATTTTTCTTTGGTTGTAGGCATGACCAGATCAAATATAAGAAAGGTGGTCTTGGTTAATGTTTGTGGGTTTGACTTCATAAGGTTCACTGGAGATAGACAGCAAACAAGCAGAGAGTTCAAACACAGTGTATCTATTGATTTTTGCCATTATTTTGCTGTGAATGAGTGCATTGTTTCTGTTAGCATCCCAAGCTATCATCTGAGTTTCTACACAGTCACTCAACCTGCTCTTATAGAAGAAAAATCTCCTTAAAATATCTCCCTACTGTCTTCAAAATGGGAACCACATGCATCTTATTGCATTTTTAAAAGAAATCACAGAAAATCAAAAATGTTTTCACAACATGTAGTTAATGTAGCAGATTACAAATGTTTAATGCCAGCATTATTTCTGGCTGACAGCTGCCCATTTTGTTTCTGCTTCATGTTGCCTCTCTGCTACTACCATCAATGCACAGTTAAAAAACTTGTCAATATGGTAATGCTGTATTAAGCAGATTTAGTGCAAAAATTTTCAATTTGCGTACATATATTAGCAAGAGAGAGAGAGAGAGAGAGAAAGAGAGGGGGGAGCGGGGAGAGAACGTGTCACTTCATTCAAACATGTTCTCCCCTCTGTGTGTTTGTATGCATGTTTCTTTCACTTTGATGTTCTTTTGTAGGTTCTATGCAAAGAATTTCAATTTATCATCGATATGTTCGTATATTTCATACTGCTTCTGTGTGTGTTAGTGTGTGCATGCACAGGCATGTGTACGTGCACGTACACACACACACACACACATGCTCACAGTCACACACGTTGGCTTTATCTTTCATTTTGGGGTCCCTTGCTCTTCTATCTGCCCATCACTACAAGTCTTACAAAGATGTTATCTATTGGAATGTGTGATGCACTGCACTTACAAAGTTATGAAAAACTAAAATGATGAATTGAAATAAAATAGGGAAGAACTAAGAAGAAATAATAATGATAATAATAAATATTTTTTGAAGGAGAAAGATGTGTACTTTGTCAGAAAAATATATCACTGAGTAATAAATAACCAATATAGAATTTCAAAGACATATGTATTGTGATGAAATGGGATTTCATTTTCATTCACTTTTTTTATCTTTTTTTTTATTATGGAATACTTTTGAAGGATAAATAAATTCAGTTCAATTTTTATGTCTTCAATTATATTTATTTTCACTTTTTTATGCTGTTTATTATAGAGAATAGTTTGTAAAAGAAAATCCCTAAATTCATTTCATATTTAAGTGCACCATTAGAAACCAAAGCAACAGCTTTATATAGCTAAACACTTGTGTGTTTATATTTGCTTCTACAGTTCTGTCAACTTTATTTCTTCTAAGATAATTTTATAGAATGAGAATTGGTCTTCAACTGCAATGCAGGATTTCATTTTTTTCTTTTCTTTTTTTTTCTTTTTTTCTTTTTTTCTTTTTTTTTTGCATTCAGACAATAAATTGATTATGTCAAATGCAGAACTGTTGTAAAGGTTCACATACTTTAACAGTACTGCTAATTGACTGAATTTGAAGAACCTGACTTAGCCATTTTTGCTTGCTCTTTAAGGAACACATACTTCTCAAAATATTTAGTTACATAAACAAAAGCAGCAATTATTGGGTATAAGTTTAAACATAATTATAATACTAAAGCTCTGCTTGCCGTAAGACTTAACTGGGTATCTTTCCCTCAATCAGACACACACAACAAATAATGCATTGATTAGATAGCAATTTTTGTTTTTCCCTAGCTCTTCTCTTTTTGCTAGTCTTTCTCATCCCAAATGGTGAATAAGAATCATAGTAATTGAGCATAAATTCATTATTTCAAACACACAGCTTAAGTTATTATAACTGGAGAGTTCTTTTTTTTTATTTCTTAAATTTTTACTTCAGGTCCATTAACTGACTACAAAAGGAAATAATACAAATGTATTGTGTCCATGCCAATCCTATATACAAGATCATATTAACAGTATTATAAGCTCTCTGTAAAAGTAATGCACTAGTGTTTATAATATTTATCGATGGCAAACCTCACCATATGTAGATGATTGGCACTGACTCCCTAGACTTATGGTACTCCTGGGCAACTGTCCAGTTTGCCAATCCCATAAATAATAATCACTAATTCTGTGGGAACGCTGTCTGCCTTCTCCTACTTATCTATATATCTATTTCCTGTTGTCTCTTTATTCTATGCCTGCACATGCAAGTGTATGTGTGTGTGTGTGAGTAAGTGTATACACACACACACAACACATGCACAGGGTGAATTGTTAGTCACTGTTCTCTCTATATAAAAGGGAAACAAAATGAAGAGCATTTCAATGAATCAAAATAAAAGATTAACAAATAATTGTCAATGAATTCAAAATAATTTTTTTTATTATAAGTAAATGAAAGTTATATTTGTGTAATAGAAACTCTGGCCAAAGTCATAAATTTGAACTCTTGATCCACACACCACTTTACATCCTACCAATGCAAATTGATAGGACCTGATGTCTCTCAAAATGTGAAATATCACATCAAACATATACCTTCAGATAATCTACCCAAAACTTATACTGACTGAGGTCAAACAAAGATAATTTTCTCACATCATTCATCAAATACATTGGATACTGGTTTCAAATCATGGCACAAGGCCAGCAATTTCAGGGTTAAGTCAACTACATCCACCCCCCAGTGCTCAACTGGTGTTTATTTTATTGACTCTGAAAGGATGAAAGGCTAAGTCATCCTTGGCAGAATTTGACCTCAGAATGTAAAAAAGAATGAAATTCCACTAAGCGTTTAGCTTGGCATGCTAATGATTCTCCAGCAGCAGTGCTGAGAATGCTAGATGCACATTTTTGCCTCTTAGGATTTTGTCAGTAGCATATACTCACTGGTTTTAAACACAGTAAGATGATTAGAGATTATCTCCAGATAAATAGCTCAGTTAATTTGCTATTGTTGTGTATTTGCATTAAGTATGATACACAGATAGCTATATTACTGTTGATGCAACAATCGCAATTATTGGGCCACTGATTCACACTATCATATTTTTTCCCATTTTTACCGGATAACAAAATTCTGTTTTCATGAGGGAATTTTGATGATGGGTTTTAATTCAAATGGAACACTAATATTTAAAGCCTACTACTTATTAGATAATAAGAAGACTAATGAAGTATAATATGGGCTTCAGGAGGTTCATATTAAAATACAGGTATCAATGTTTCAAAGTAAAAGTATCTTTTTTTGGTTTCATTATGTGATCTAAACCTTAAAGACTGTCACCTTTTTTATTCTATATCAATAACCAACTAGATTTGACAAAAAGCTAAATTTAAATCTATGTGGAGAATAGAAAATATTTTTAATATTAACTGAAGAACATCTGCAAATCAAAGTATTCGTAATAAAGATAAATCAAGCTCTTAATTTTTAAACTTTTTGTTTTTTCATTCATTTTACATCCAGTTTTACATGCTAGCACGGGTTAGATAAAATTAATAAATATACATATCACAAACGTGGGTTTTCTAGTGAAATAGCAGTAACACTAAAAAATATCTGCCTTGCCAAGAATAAAATATATAAAAAAAAACTTAGGGAAAACATAAATCCTCATTTAAACAACTTGTAACACATAGAAACCCAAGCAAACAAGCCACACAAGATCTTGGCACTGGTATAATTTATACATGTTTACATGTTTACATGTTTCGCTAGTGAAACAATGAAATGTAACTTCATTTGGAAATTGTTTTATTCTATTTTGTTGAGTTAAATAATAGTGTTGTTGATCACTTATATAAAAAACTTATTCCATTAGTTTTATGTGAAACCACAAAAATTGACCCTATTTTCAAGGAATTGTTCTGCAAGAAAATACTTTATAAATCAATTTTCAAAGCTTGAACCAGCTTACAAATCAGTGGTAACCAAACATAATTGTAAAATATATTTTTCAATTATATATCATCTCTATAAGCTCATGAAAAGAAGGTCAAATCTAAAACAGCAAATCTATTTTATTATTTTCAGAATTGTAGATTTCTGGACCAGGATTCTAACAAATGTCACAAAATGACAATCATATCATTTCTGTATAGATAAACTATCACAAAAAGTTTTATGGTAGACCTACTCTCAGATCTCTCTCTGTATTTTCTATATCAAATTCCTGGTGGTACACCAAGTATTCCATATAGAAGACATAGAAGATTCAGTGCATAAACAAAATGGCTAAATTACATCAATTATGTAAATATGATAAAACCCAGTGGAAAATTATAGAACTTATTTGCTGTCAGTATGTCTATATTCTTAGACAAATATACTTACTTGCTGAAAATAAGTGCAAACCTAAAACTATTAAACACTTGCAAAAAAGTATTATATGCATATATCACACAATTCATGTTTTATGGCAAATTTATCAGCCTTCATCCATAGACAATCCTTTTTTAATCTTACAAATATGTAAACAGCCATATCAAAGATAATAATATATACATGTGTTGAATATTTCATGCCCCAACCCTTCCCACAAAACATACATCCTTAGCAAAATATAAACTGCAGTTAAAGCATCACTTTACAGGTTATTATTCATTTCACAAACTATAGAGAATGCAAAAACACACAAAAGCAATTTTTAATCAATATAATAATAAATCATTTCAATTTCAATTAGTCATCCCTGAACATACAGAATTAATTCAAGTCATTTATTTTGAAAAACTACCAAACTGTGTATGAAAAAGCCCATGACCAAATGATACACAGATATATAAATGTATATCCACACAACTGTGTGTATGTGTGTGTGTGTGTGTGTGTGTGTGTCTATATTCATGTGCACATGTATGATTGTGTGTGTGTGAGTGCGTAAAAATTACGGAACCATTGATTGGATGAGCGTGTGTGTGTGTGTGTGTATGTGTGTGCGCGTGCATGTGTGTGCATATGAAAATTATGGGAACCATTGACTGTGTGTGTGTGTGTGTGAAAATGATGGAACCATTGATTGAGTATGTTTGTAAAAATTATGGGAACCATTGATTGTATGATTGTGTGTATGTGTGTGTGTGTGTGTGTGTGTGTGTGTGTGTGTGTGTGTGTGTGTGTGTGTGTAAAAATTATGGGAATCATTGACAAAAATTGATTTTCACCAAATTAAATTCTATACCAATGTTTTGTAGTCTGTGGAGATTTTTCTGATAGATAAATTGGCCCTTTACGCTATATTATAATGGTCGTAGGGATTAATTTTCTTGATTAATTTTTCAGATATTGTATTGGCTATTGAGTAATTAAGATATTGATTAAGCTGAACTTGGCTATATTTTCAAGCCCTTGCAGAAGTATCAGCTGACAAAATTGTAAAGAGACTGGTAGATTCAACATTAGGTTAAGTCTGTCGATCTTCTTGCCTCAATTAACCTATCTGAAATAAAAGTACCTTTCTATATTGCAGCAGTCATTCATCACAATAAATAACAAGTTTTAACTTTGGTAGAAGGATACAAATTTTGGGACAGGATATTTGCCTGACCTTTTTTTTTTTTTTTACTTGTTTCAGTCATGTGACTGTGGCCATGCTGGAGCACCGCTTTTAGTCGAGCAAATCAACCCCAGGACTTATTCTTTGTAAGCCTAGTACATATTATATTGGTCTCTTTTGCCGAACTGCTAAGTTACAGAGCCGTGAACACACCAGCATCAGTTGTCAAGTGATGTTGTGGGGACAAACACAGACACACAAACATATACACACACAGATACAAATATATATATATATATATATACATATATACGACGGGCTTCTTTCAGTTTCCGTCTGCCAAATCCACTCACAAGGATTTGGTTGGCCCGAGGCTATAGTAGAAGACACTTGCCCAAGGTGCCACACAGTGGGACTGAACCCGGAACCATGTGGTTCGTAAGCAAGCTACTTACCACACAACCACTCCTACGCCTGATGTTTATTTTATTGACCTAGGTGAAAGAAAAACAGTTAAACCTTGCAAGGTAGGCACACAGAAAATAAAGAGACTCAACCAAAATTGCTATCCACCACCCTAGTTTGCAATTCATTTGAAACCTTTTAATACATGCAAACTAGAAAAACAGACATAAAAATTTAAAAGAAAATCATCATTATCATTGTTTAACATCGGCTTCCCATGCTGGTATGGAATTGGACGATTTGACTGAGGACTGGCGAACCAGATGGCTGTACCAGGCTCCAATCTGATCTGCCAGAGTTTCTACAGCTGGATGCCTTTCCCAACGCCAACCACTCCAAGAGTGTAGTGGGTGATTTTACGTGCCACCTGCACAGGAGCCAGTCCAGCAGCACTGGCAACAACCTCGCTCAAATATTTTTTCATGTGCCACAAGCACAAGTGCCACTAAGGCGACACTGGTAATGATCACGCTCAAATAGTGCACGGAAGCCAGTTAACGCTCGGATGGTGCTCTTAGCGCTCCACTAGCATGGATGTCAGTCATCGAATTTGATTTCAATTTCACTTGCCTCAACAGGTCTTCACAAGCAGAGTTTAGTGTCCAATGAAGGAAAAGGTATGCATAAGCGGGCTGGTTACACCCCTGGCAAAGGCCATGGGTTATGGTCTCACTTGGTTTGCCGGGTCTTCTCAAGCACAGCATATTTCCAAAGGTCTCGGTCACTAGTCATTGCCTTGGTGAGGCCTAATGTTCAAAGGTCATGCTTCACCACCTCGTCCCAGGTCTTCCTGGCTCTACCTCTTCCACAGGTTCCCTCAACCGCTAGGGTGTGACACTTTTTCACACAACTTTTCTAACCAAATTTAGTAAATGTACCAAACATGGAATACAATCTGCAAGCCCATTCAACATTTTAATTCTTCCTTCAGAGCCATTACATATGATTTCTGTTGCTGATATCATCACAACTTTGACCACAACAGTTTTTATATAAATGCCATTTATCTTTTAAAAGTCAAATTAACACTGAGTGAGCCATTCAGTACTATGAACTTTCCACATCCCAAATCTTTACAAATCTTCCAACTGGCCTAAATAACAGCACATAATGTGGAGTCAGACAGATGGCTCATATTTGATACAATAGAAACCAACAAAGCAAAATAACATATTTCTTCATATCACAAATTATCTGTTCCAGTATGCTGAATCTGTCAGGTTGAGGAATTCTTTATGCGTTATTTTAAATTGGTATGATTTGCATCCCTTATATTTGCTTTTTTATGAGTATGAGTATTTCGTGCACTTTGCCAGAAACAGATCATGCTTGGCCAGTAATTCTTCAACAGTAATTCTCCAACATAAAATGAAAGGCTTCATTCATCCAAAACCTTTATAACTTCAAGAAATGTGTACCAAGACTGAAGAAGCCTCCATTTCTTACATATGTAAGGAGCTGACAGATTCACCTTGGCTTTTAAGCATCAACAGTGAAGCTTCCCTATGTGAGGAACTTTCTTCACATCTACCAAAGATATTGCTTACTTTTTCCTGTTATTGAACAATATTCCACTTAACTTTAATAAATATCCTGAAAGCAAAACCTTACATGGAAAACAGAAGAGGCTTCTTATGCTTTTTGAGCAGTTAGAGGGGTGCTACTGAATAATTCTGGCTTGCTATACTTTGTGTTTATTTGAAACAAAACAGATATTTTATTGAATTATCATTTTTATGCACCCAACTGCACATTTTATCAATCAGCATATGGATCAATTAGAAAAGAGAGTGGGAATAAACCCAGTTGCCACCGGTGTTTGTTAAATGTGCACTTTAGTGGAGAGTCAACTTATAATTTTTGAATGGCTTATATATATATATATAATATATATATATATATATATATATACATATATATATATATATAAACACAGAGAGTGAGGGGAAGGGGAGAGAAGAGAGAGATAGATAAACTGGTACAATGGAGAGGAGGCAACCAAAATCAATACAAGACTTGCATTATATATTTTACCTAACGTTATTTACTTCCTAGCCAACATGTTTCAGACATGTGAAAGGTTAACTGTGGAAGAGAAGAGTTTAGACACAATAAGTTGCGTTAGCATTCCCTTCCTTACCATGGATTTCACTTGGATTTTACTCCTATTCCTCAAAGATTCCAAAATGTATGATGCTTGAAGAGGCCATCTAAGTGGAATGACCTTTACTAATGAATAATCTAGTACCTACCAACACTCCCAATATGCTGAAAACCTACAAGCCCTCATTTCCAATTAATTCATTTTTGTATGTTGATGTTAAGGAAAATTACCCCACAGCGATTGTGAATAGTTGGAAGCATCCTCTACAGACCCTGATTTCATTTCAAACCAAACCAAACCTAAAATTATAAAGCTTAAATGCTCCAACCATTATATGAACTCACTAACATATACTATTGTTACATAAACATCAAAGATGCACAATTCAAATATTCCCAATACAAAACCCTTATATGATACAAATTTTTGTTTTCAAAAATGTGGTTTTATTAATATAAACTTTTGTTACTTGTCTTATGGTTTTGCTAAACAGTATAAAGTAGAAACTATATACAATATAATGTTTCGAACCTAATGAATTGAGCTAATGGGAATGATTAGCATTTCATTGTCTACAATATTTTAGTAACAATCTGATTCATTCAACTAATCTTATTTATGAGAAAAATAATAATTAAGCCCAATTACTGTATGATGAGTTTAATACATCGAAATAAAGAAGTAAAATGACAAGTCTATTAATTACCATTTAACAAATATGAAGTAACTCTGCCATTTACCATCGCCATTCAATTTGATTGTTGCCGTTTATTTGATTTAAAGTGTATTATATCCCCAAAGTGTTCTGAGTATTGCATCAACCTTAAACACCCATTCATTCATGAAAGTTGAAGGCAGTATAGTACTATAGTAATAGAGCATATACAAAATCACTGAATTGGAATTAATAGCTTGCAAGCATCTATCACAGGGCCCTTGAAAATGCCAAACTTGTAACATATGCTACTCTTGCTGCTAGATCAATCTGGCTTTGACTACACTGGGATAGTGCAGTTATATTTGGAGATGGTGTTGGCAGAAAATATATCTTGTGGGATTTATGCTGTAATCACCTCATTTATATATTAGACATAGTGTTTTGATGATTTGGGGGTCATGTTTTTTTTTTTGGTCCTAATTTTAATTATGGCCAGGAAACAGTGAAAGAAGATTTAACAGCTTTTTCAAAATGTGAAGTGATAACAATAAAAATGTGTTTGTGGTAACAATAAAAAGAAATGATTGTGTTACTTTGACCAAGCAGGTTTAAAATGGAAAGCATTCCAGTCACAGACCATCTCATTATTTTAAAGGTGTCTAGGCCTGCATTATCTAATGTTTTTTCCTTGTTAAAAAATATAAGTGTAATTTAAGGGAGATTTAGCTGCTATTTCTAACAGATCGTGCAACCTCATTGGTTTGATCTTCCCTTTTATTGTTGTTACTGTTGTTGTTGGTCAGATTATTCGCATTATTGATTTACTCATTTTGAAGTGCCATTTAATTTGGTTGAATATATTTATCTAACAGAAGTATTTAATTGAACACTTGAGTGTGATGCAAAACAAATTCAGCCAAATATGGTCAAAACTGTTGTTTCTTGTTTTATTGACCCCCTGGGATGTATGAAAGCAGTGTTCAGACTCAGAAGTATAGGCCACCAATTTAGACATCAATTATTCAATCAAGTCTGGATCATATCCAAAAAATTTACCATTATGTGTTACTGCTTTCTATTCTTGTGGACTGCTGCATTCTTTAACTATTTACCAACTAAGTGATGTTTATACATGTAGAGTAAATAATTCTTTGTTCAATGGTATGATAAAATATCTATTAGGATATTTTAAAAGAGTGACTCACTGTCTATGGAATTATAGTCCTTTATGCTAATTCAACCTCTGCAACACTGTATTCTGTTCTTCAAAAGTTGCTAAAAGCCCCTAACCTCATATTTGGTTCCTTCCCCACCTCTGCTTCATGCCACTCATCTGCTTTCCTGCTTCTGAATCTCTCCACAGCCAATCATTAACATTACAAACAGCCTTTGAGACAAGAAGGAGCTTCTATGTAGCTGTTTGATCTACTTAATGTAGCAACTAAATTTCTCTTAATAAATCCCTTACCATCTTCAAATCAATTCCCTGCCACTGTTGAAGTGTTGCTGACAGAGATCGTACAGCATCGTGTATTTCTAATCCACAGTGCATGACACAGATAGAGAAAGAATGGGAGGGCAAATGCAGTCTCAAATAAAGAATCAGTCTTCTACAAACAAAGTTCATACCTAATGCTCTCCACTACATCATACCCCATGGTTAAAACATTCTCTTCTCATTGACTAAGTCCTCTAGCTCTAGGTACATATCACAGAGAAGTATAATTCATTATGGAGAGTGAGTGTAGCACTAATATTGACAAATGTTTCGTTGACCTCACCTTTTCCTGTGAAAAATATACAACATACAAGAGAGTATGTTGTTGTAAAACCAAAATAAAAAGAAACAATGGTGAGAAAATATTCTTTTGCTTTTGGTTGTGTCAAAGCCTTGCACGCAACAAAGCAACTGGAGGAGTGACATATGTTGCATATAAGTGTGTAAGCAAAAGGCTCATATATATATGGTATGGTATACATTTTCATAGCATTAACACTAGGAAGAAAGGTTATTAACCCTGTTGATGCCAACCTGCTTATGACAAACTCTGATTCTGCTGATTTTGAAGTTTTAATATTTTTAAAAACTCACTGCAATTTCATATAAGACTTTTGTCAAGTTGTGTTTTGATAACCAGCTTAATAACGAAAAAGTTTGGTATTTTCTAAATCCTTTCAAATTCTTGATTAATTTTCAAAATTTATTTAAACATTTTATCTCTGAATGTCATTAAATGGGTAAACAAAAAGGCTGCAGTTATCTTATACACTCCTCATGTGATCAAGAGCAAAATACAGTGAGCACATATGTATATAGCTATACCAAACAATGTTAAATGTCTTGATCAATGTCAAAATGCAATGCTGCGAGGAGATAACAACAACAACAACAATAATAATAATAATAATCCTTTCTACTACAGGCACAAGGTCTGAAAGTTTGGGGAAGGGGACTAGTCAATTACACTGACCCCAGTGTTTCACTGGTACTTAATTTACCAACCCTGAAAGGATGAAAGACAAAGGTGACCTTGGCGGAATTTGAACTCAGAATGTAAGGACGGATGAAATGCTGCTAAGCATTTTCCCCAGCGTGCTAATGATTCTGCCAGCTCACTGCCTTCATAATGGCTTCAAATTTTCGCACAAGGCCAGCAATTTTGGAGGAGAGGATAAATGGATTACATCCCCTCCCCCAGTGCTCAACTGGTACTATTTTACTGACCCCAAATGGATGAAAGGCAAAGTTGACCTCAGTGGAATTTGAACTCAGAACATAAAGACAGATGAAATTTTGGGGTAAGGGTTAAGTTGATTATATCGACCCCAGTACTCATCTGGGACTTAATTTATCAATTCCAAAAGCATGAAAGGCAAAAATCAATCTTGGCAGAATTTGAACTTAGAACATAAAGACAGACAAAATGCTACTAAGCATTTTGCTCAGCATGCTAACCATTCTGCCAGCTCACCACCTTAATAATAATAATAATAATAATAATAGGGTCTTCTTCGCAAGCACGGCATATTGCCAAAGGTCTCAGTCATTTGTCATTGCCTCCATGAGGCCCAACGCTTGAAAAGTGCTTTTTATGTGCCACCAGTACAGATATATATGTAAAACAAAGTCATGGCTGTGCGGGTGAAGAATTCACTTTGCAACCACATGGTTTTTAGGTTCAATCTCAATTTGCAGTAGTTCTTGCAAGCGTTTACTATAACCGCTGGCCAACTAATACCTTGGGAGTGGTACTAGCAGGCAAAAACTGCATGGAAGCTCAGCATGTGTTTGTGTGTGTGTACACATTGCATGCTAAAGGTGACACTTTATGACTTTACTTGTTACTATATGAGTGAAACTGATCTCAGTTTTATATATACTCTTTTTACTCTTTTACTTGTTTCAGTCATTTGACTGCGGCCATGCTGGAGCACCACCTTTAATTGAGCAACTCGACCCCGGGACTTATTCTTTTTGTAAGTCCAGTACTTATTCTATCAGTCTCTTTTGCCGAACCGCTAAGTAACGGGGACATAAACACACCAGCATCGGTTGTCAAGCAATGCTAGGGGGACAAACACAGACACACAAACACACACATGCATTTATATATATATACATATATACGACGGGCTTCTTTCAGTTTCCGTCTACCAAATCCACTCACAAGGCTTTGGTCGGCCCGAGGCTATAGTAGAAGACACTTGCCCAAGGTGCCACACAGTGGGACTGAACCCGGAACCATGGGGTTGGTAGACAAGCTACTTACCACACAGCCACTCCTGCGCCTTATATATATATTTTTTTTTTTTTTTTTTTGTTGGCATGACAACCAGTTGCTCTCTACTTTAAAAAGACCATTGGAATAAATCTAAATCCTTTACCTGAAAAACATGTAAAGGTTGGCAACAGAAAGAACATCTAGCTGTAAAATGTTGTTTCCTATAAATCCCCACCCAAACCTTGGTAGCATGGAAAATTGCACATTAAATGAACAACTGAATGAACACACACACACACACACACACACACACACAAGCATGCATAAATTAAATCAGAAATTAACATATTGACACTGAGAGACAAAATAATGAATGAACAGGAAAACAAATCTACACACACACACCACCACACACTTAAGTGCACAAATACATTTCTATATATTGAAAAAAAAAAAAAATTGATTAATATGCTATTCCAATAATAGTTACATACATAACAGCTAGTATGACTCATTGAAACCTACACTAGCGTCACAATGCAGCAGATACTAAACAGATACTAAATGCAGAATACTTCATCCATACTTACCATAATTTATTCATAAGCAAACGCTAGAGATGGCTGAGGCAGTATAGCACAGCACAAATATTTTATTGTTTCGTTACTGGTGCTTTGTCATTCAATTCCTATGGGAGCCATTTTTCACCCTTTTACCATTGATAAAATTAAGTAGCAATTAATCCTTTCAAGAACCTCAGGAACCACAAAGAATTAGGATATAATTTGGCTTCTAGAAAAATGGTTCTTTTCTGGGATAAGATGCTAGAGTTTTACAGATTAATTTTGTCAAATGTGTAAATAGATATTCCTGAGAAACCAGATAAATTGAGGATCACTGATAAAAGCCTCCTGTTCAGAGAGACAACAAAAATACAAATGTCTCCTAAGAAGCAAAACCAACAATCTGCTTTAATTTTATGCTATTAAGCAAATGACATATTTCTAGATAAGATTTTGACCTTGAACAACATTTCCAGATAATCTGCTATTTATTTCCATTGGCCAGGTGAATTAAAGAATACAGAATAGAATGTATTGCCAACGACATAAATAGCAGACAATAAAGATTTTCAGCAAGTGGTCCAATACCATATACAAGTGATCATTTTATAGTGGTGACTGACATCAACATCAACAACGAAAATGTGTTAAATCTTATCATTAACTGGGTTCCTCTTATTGAGCATTCAATGCAGTTTCTTCATCCATTTCATACCTTCTCAACATGGATTGCAAAGACAGTTTAAAATAAAAGATCAGTGAGTTGAGTTATTTGCTAAATTTCTCTGACCTTTTCCTTTTTCTTTCAAGGACTATATTTCTTTTCCTTATTTTTATTCCTTATTATTCATTATTTTTCTTTAATTTGGTTTCCTCTCTTCGCTTGACTTTCAACTAAACATCACTGACAAGGGGGAAACTGACATGGCATTCTACTGAGAATCAGCTTGTAGGGACTTCTTCATTCATTACAAGCTGCCTCCTCTGCCATCAGGGCTAAGATGAGATGCGTACATAACAAGATCACCTAGATACACAAAAGATGCAGTAACAACATCAGCTGGATGCACATGGTGCTCAGTTCCTAAAGGTACTTGAGATCAACAGAAACCCAACATCCATTGTTAACTCTATATGCAGACACAAGCCAAATAAACATGGCAAGAAGGATCTCTTTAAGACCTGCTTCATGAAGATTCCCCACTTTAATGAGAAGACCATCTCCGCCATTTACAAGGCCATCTGCAGGGAAGACCTCAACATCCTATAGGACTATTCAAGACTGTCCCTACATAAACACCTATCAATGAGGTGGTCACAAGCAGAACAACAGCAATGCACACTGGCAAACTGACCTATTCTCAACACTAACGTGTGTCTACATACATGGTACACTAGATATGGTACTCCAAATGCAGCACAGTCAGTCCACTTCATGTCTGAATGAAAGAGCACCTCATTACCAACACATCTGCCTTCCACAATGAACCTAACCAAATGTGACAACACTACTAAAGAGATAGATGTCTCCATACTGGCCTTGGAGAGGAACACTGCTTCATAACAAGGAAGCTATATTGGTCCACCGCCTCAACCCAAAAGTTAACAGTCATTTGGAGATGGGCTGGGCTGAGCTGGGCTGGCCTGGCTCCTATGAAAACATCACAGTGAGTGCAGCAAACATCATAACACATGGCACCAACACTAACTTCCACCAGAATCATGTGAAAACAAGTCTCAACAACCAACAACAGTTGGAGAGTTGCTGCTACTGCTGCTAACTCAAATGCTGAGCAGTTTAAATAAAATATTGAAATTATTGATGTAACTAGACATTTCTTGGACTGCTTCCTTCTGAGAGTGGGCCTTAGCACCTGAAATATAAAGGTTTTTGTTAAACTTTCTGCATTGTTAGAAGCCTTCTTCATTTTCTTTTTCTTTTCCTATATGTCATTATTTATTAATTGTTCTAAAATTTGATGAACATTTGTTTGTGAAAAATCTGTGGCTCTACCAATATTATATGTGCCTCACTAACATAGCCTTAGCAACTTCTAATGTTTCATCGCTCAGCTCTGCTGAAGGAATTCATTTGATTTGATACATCCTTCATTCAAATTACTAGTCCACCTCAGTATAACAATAATGACCAATAAAACATAACTTTAATTAAGCAGTGGATGTCAAATGGCATCCTTGCCAAATTTCTAAAGGCTCAGTATTGGATTAATTTCATCTTATTTGGATACCGTGTGCGTGTGTGTGTGTATGCATGTGTTTGTGTGTGTGTGTGCAGGTGTGGGTTTGTGGTAAGAAGTTTGCTTCTCAACCACATGGTTCTAGGTTCAATCCCTCTACATGGTACCTTGCACAAGTGTTGTATATATATATATATATATATATATACACGTTTATATATTTGTTGTGCAAGAATTTTTTTGTGAAATATATATATATATATACACCTCTGCTTGTGTGTGAGACTTTCTGTTTGTCTGACCTCTCTACACTGCTTATGTGGTGCTGGTGTATTAACATCCCTGTAACTTAGCAGTTCAGCAAAAGAGACCAATAGAATATGAACCAGGCTTTAAAAAAATAGTTACTGGGGTCGATTCATTTGCCTGAAATTCTTCAAGGTGGTTCACCAGGATGACCACAGTCTCATGACTGAAACATCTAAAAGAATATATCTTTCAATCATCATATTTATCAATCGATTTCTTTTAGTTGTATTTTAAAATGTATTCATATCCTAAGACTCAATACCATTTACCTTCTTCAGTATAGAAATTACTCTTAAGTCAAGCAGACTTCAATAACATGGCTCTTGCGAAAAAGGGACAAGAGTGACAACCTTTAGCACAGAGACAATACCAAGATGAACTCAAGGCTAAGAAACAGCAGGTTCAGACACTGATGTATTGCCATGGGCCCTTGGACAACTTACTTCATTAACTTGTCTTTGAAAGAATTCATTGGCAAAGAATCATTTAACTGTTAACAATTACTTCAGATGACATCTAACAGTATTTGATCATGTACTGTATCCACACACACACACTCACACAGGTTTGTTATTCTAGCCTTGAATCATATCAAATTAAATGGAGCTAACTGCCAAATGATCCATCAAAAAAACAAACAAACAAAACTATCAGTAAAGGCAAGTTAGATAGATGCTAAATGGATGACATTTTATGACCCAGCTCCATTAGCTAGATGATTCCTGGGATTTTTTTGTATATATGATCTATACTTCATATATATTTTTTATGATTTATCATCATTATCATTTTATAATTATTATTTATTATTATTATTATTATCACTTGATAATTATGGCAAATTGAGTCTTTATATTCAAATCTGTTCCTATTTTTATATTTCTCCCAGTAATTTCATTAATGTATTCATAGCAACAATTAGTATGTGTTTGTATTCTGTTTGTTTATTTATTTACAAACATGCAAATGAAGAAATATTGACAGTTACTGTAATACTTTGCTGGTTGCATCGTAACCATATGCAATGCTGTTTTGATGCTCCATATGCATTGCAGCTGTTACATTCCTTCTGCTGACAAATCAAATCTGTTCTGTAAATCCTAAATATACAAATTCAAAACAACTATCATGTCAGTTAATGAAGTTTGTTGAGTAGGAGCATCAGCATCACGAAACCACAAACTATGTTTATAATCATCATTATCATCATCATTTAATATCCATTTTCCATGTTGGCATGGCGTGGTCTGTTAGACAGCATCTGATGAGCTGCAGAGCTGTGCCAGGTTACAATGTCAGTTTTGACATGATTTCTACAACTTGATGCCCTTCTTAACACCAATTACTTTACCGTGTGTACCAGGTGCTTTTTTATGACACTGGCACATAATGATAATAATAATAATAATTATAATAATAATAATAATAATAATAATAATAATAATAATAATAATCCTTTACTACTAAAGGCATAAGGCCTGAAATTTATGGGGAGAGTGGGGGACAAGTTGATTACATCAACCCTAGTGTTTCACTGGTACTTAATTTATTTGCCCCGAAAGGATAAAAGCAAAGTCGAATTTGAACTCAGAAAATAGCAGCAGGCAAAATACCACTAAGCATTTCACCCACAGTGCTAAGAATTCTGCCTGTTCATTGCTTTAATAATATCAATAATGATAATAGCTGCTCCTGTTATTTAGGGTGTCCTAGATATAAGATAAGGGTGTCAGAAACATCTAAATAATATAAAATGATAATAATGATAAACCATGTCTCAGAGAAATCCAAAAGATTGTGTTGACAAGTACTGCCCACATCCTTAGAAAAGCCCTATCAATTTAAATATTTGTGTAGTATTACATAATTTATATACACTACTGCCACTGCCACTTCCCCTCCCCAAGCTTTCAGTCATACTGAATGATCTCTTATCCTTCATGCATCCTAGAAAGAAAAGCTGGGTGTGTTTCAGCAAGTGTCTGTAACAAACATACGGATTAAAAGTAAATAGTAATAGTAATAATAATAATAATGATAATACTTTTCCCGTTTTTCTATCAATCGACTTTGTAAATGAACAATGTGGTGAGTTTATTTTAATCGCTTACCAATGTATACAGTGAGTTTCTTTGCTCTAGGTGTCGGGAAGACACTCATAAAGAAGTGGAAACAAAATGGAAAGAAGAGAATCATTATCATCATCATCATTATCATCATTTAATGTTTGTTTCCCATACTGAGAATGTTACCATCAGTTTCATGCAGACAATTTCATTTGGGAACGTTGACAATTCCTTAGACATGGTGATCAGAAATACACATCCACTTTTATTCTTGAAATATATATAGAATTCAGTTGGTTTTGTGTTGATAAAAAGAACCTGAACCAAATGCAGTGAAAATGTTTTGACTCTGGTCTCTTTACCAACATCAACCAACCAGAGTTTACATGTACCTACAGAATAATAATAATAATAAAAAAAAGGCCATACACTTCCAGGCACCATGTCTGAAGAGTCATCAATATTGTCAAGTGCAATAGTCAGTGTGAAAAATGCCAGCATGGAAAATGGACTGATGATGATGATGATGAGTACTCTACATAATTATTTGTCTTTAGTGAGTGTTTTATTTCTTGCTTGTACACACAAGCACATAAGTATTTGCTGTAAATCCCAAACAGGAAACTAGTTGACTATAACTCAAGAAAGAACTGAATACATTATAAATGTACAATAAATATTCCTTTCATAAAATAGGTAATGCTTGACAATTAGTTAAACTGTTTCGATACATTTCTGTGTCTTCAAAGGCGTGCATTGAAACAATTGTAAGGCAATATCTAGTTAATTTGTAATACACACACACACAGGTATGAATGTATGCATGTCTGTTTATCTTACACTACGCCCCTGCATGCAATAAGAGACCACTAAAGGAATTTTTTTAAGTAGGACAGGTAAACAAAAGAGTGGACATTAATTTAAGCAGCCTGCTCAAAAATGCACCACCCGTGTAAGTGAACGGTGGAAGCTTGGTTTGTAATATCTGCAGATGTGTATTTATCAAGAGCTGGACTCATTAGTCACCAGCAGCGCCAAAAGTGTAAAGTATAAATTTGTCTAACTGCACAGTGTTCTTAATGATCAGTGATGGTCATCCTTGGTTATGAGTGGACATTCATCATTCACACACACACACAATCCAACAAAGACAATTTTCTCAGTTACAAACTTCTTCCTGTGATCCCTTTCAGCCTACAATGAAAATGTGACAATAACACCAGCACTGTCATCACTTTATTCTGAAGTTAATCCCAAGAAGTTTGCATGGTGTTAATGGACTTCAGAAAGTTTATTGTTCCAAACTAAATATGCAAGACTAATGAAGAAATATGGAAACTCATTTATAAAACATGAACGCTAAATTGTGTCTTTAATATATGTTCAAAAGTACACCTGTTCATTTCCTCACACACACACAAATAAGTATATATACACTCATACACACACTACATACATGTATATAACGACTCTAAATAATAACACTGGAAAAAAAAATAAAGTGACAAACCAAAAAAACACCATGAAGAAGCCAACACACCAAGATAGAACAATTTTTTCTTCAAAACATACAAAGCTTAAGAACATACCAAAATATCAAGGTAGATGGTATAACATCTGGATAAGTTCCTTCCAACATTAAAATAATTGAAAGACATGGTTTCAATGACTCACAGAGAAAGGAAGCCTTTTGTAGGGAACATCAGCTCCAAAGAAAAACTAAAAGAAAACTCTTATGGCACAAAGAGTCATGAAAATATTGAACCAACTGGTCTAAAAGTAATACATTTCTCACAGTGAAACCCCATCATCATCATCATTTAACGTCCGCTTTCCATGCTGGCATGGGTTGGATGGTTTGACTGAAAAATGGTAAACCAGGGGGCTGCACCAGGTTCCAGTCTGATTTGGCAAGGTTTCTATGGCTTGATGCCCTTCCCAACACCAACTACTCCAAGAGTGTAGTGGGTGATTTTTACATGCCACCAACAGGGGTGCCATTGACCTGACACTGGCATTGGCCACAACTACAGTCTCACTTGGCTTGAAAGGTCAACATAAGCACAGTATATCACCTAGGATCTTGGTCACCTGTCACTGCTTCCATGAAGCCCAACATGCAAAAGGTGTTTTTTATGTGCTATCGACATGGGTACCAGTCAGATGGCACTGGCATCGGCCATGACTATGATTTCACTCAGGGAAAACAAAATGAAACTTTTGGAATATGGACTCAAATTCACACCAACTCCTAATCTTGCTATGACAGTTCTTATAAAAAATACTGAGAAAGTTCGAAGAAAACATCTACAAGAATTCTTCCAAAACCAGCATGACTAAGATCCATCACTTGTGAAAAACAAAACAGGATTTAAACCTCTGACAAACAGGAATAAACACTTAGAGGAATATATACTGTATCCGAAAAAAGTCTGCAAACTGAAACAGTTCAACAAATCATATAAAATCAAACTTTACAAATGAAGAACAAAAAGTATCAGAATGTCTACAGAAAGATTTCTCCATAATCATTAAAGAAGTTGATAAAGGAGGAGCCATTGAAATAATGGACAAGATCCATTATAAGGAAATGGCCTTAGAACAACTACATGACCAACTTTTCCACAAAGAAATCAGAAATCAATGCAGATATATGAACAATGAGTAAAAAACAAATTAAAAACTGGCTCAACAAAAAAGTAGCTGGGTTACCTCAAAAATTCTTACATATAAAGAAATCGAAATAACTAAAAGGACCTCCATATACCATATGTAAAGATTCTCAAACCATCTGATCTAAAATTACACCCAATTGTGGGACCAGAATTTAACACCCAACAATTTTGAAACCTTTGTGCAAATTGGCTTCTAGTTTCATCAGAGATGACATAGCCCTCCTGAACTATATTCCAGAAAGAGTCGATAAAGATACAACCCTAGTTAGCTTTGACATAACCAATCTCTACACAAATATTCTTCATATGTATTAGAAGCAGTAGAATTCTAGGCAGACAAATATCCACAGGAGAGATTCCCAAAAGAGTTTACACTTGAGGGATTATGGATAGCACTGGAAAACAACGACTTTCACAACCAATATTATGTACAAACACAAGGCACAGCAATGGTGACAAAAGTCACACCAATGTTTGCAACACAAGTAATGGGATATCTAGAAGAAATAATCTATACCCTGTAGAATTACTTTTGATCATCATTTCCAAATCTATTTAACAGGTAGCTGGCAAAGATACTTGAATGACTGCTTCATATTTTGGAACAAAAGTAAGGAGGACTATACAAGATTCCTTAAATTAATAAACAGTATTCATCAATCAATGTAGTTCACTATGGAAATGAATGAAATGGAACGTCTCTTTCTGGGAATTTTAATCATTAAAGAAAATGGGACAGATACTATCAATCTCTACTGAAAGAACACAGACAAATGCTAATACTTAGATTTTAGATCTTGCCACCCTTCCTATACAAAAAGGAACATACTATTCAATATGGTAAGATGTAAATGCTCGATAATTACAGTTACAAAAAGAGGAAAGAAACGATTGGTAAAACTAAATATGGTCTTTCAAAATCAGAAATACCCACAAAAGCTAATAAATCAGAAATACCCACAAAAGCTAATAAATCAGAAATACCCACAAAAGCTAATAAATCACGCCATAACCAAAGCAAAAGAAATCTGCTTTACAGAGAAGCACTCACACTGAGGGTGAAAAAAGATATACAAATATTGATATTTCATTAGCAGTCACCCAAAATCCTAGGAACCACAACATTCAACCAAATGATGCCTCCCCATTCTACATCAATTCTCAAATCTCTTATAAATGATTGAGAAATCACAAATCAAAAAACATTGAAGAGAACCATCAAATCTCAAGAGACTCTTAACAAAGGTGAGATTCACATTAGAGAAAGAAGTAATTCAGGTAACAAATTGTAGAGACATTCATTGCGGAACATGTGAGACAATTGAACAAGAATGGGAATGAATTGAAAGCGAATGAAAACATGAATTGTAAAACGAAAAAAAAAAATCTTATCTACTGCATTACATGTCCACAATGCTATGAGAATTACATTGGGGAAACAGGAACAAAACTAACCAGCTATGTAAATGACCATAAATAATATATTAAAGATTCATCTCTTAGAAATATTCCATATAGTAAACATCCAGACATCTATGCAAATGGAAAATTTTAAATATTCTTCTTTTACAAAATAAAAGATGTAAATTATTGATTACAAAAGGAAAAAGAAAAATATTTGATAAGAATTCTAAATCTGAAATGAAATATCATTACTAAAAACAACTTCCTCTATAAGCACTAGGCTAGACCATTTGTTTGAAAAGTTAAAGAATGAAAGTGATCACATACAAAATACATACTATACACAAATGTTCTTTTAATCACACACACACACAGAGTCAAATTTTCTGACAGTCAAGATTTTCTCAAGGGCATCAGTTATAAAATATTTATATGAAATCAAAATCAGGTCATGGACACTTCACTTTATCTTAAAAGTAAGTTTGCTTTTTGGCATTCTTCACACTTTAGCTCTCTCTCTCTCTCAAGTTGATCTGTCAAAACCCTATTTTTCTACCAGCACCCAGCTTTTACCCATTACTTGGCATCTAAATCATTATTTTCCATAAATACATATCTCTCAGTTTTACTCTAGTTTATTCCTCTTATCAAATAATACAATTAATGGACCCTCCTCAAGATATGATCAATCCACTGCTGACTTCTCTTAATGAAAATAACCACTGCTATCTCGTTACTCCTCAACTGTAATTCAATATAACGAAATATCTTTATGAATACATAATTGGTAAAAATCTGACATAACCATGTATTAACGATTATTTGTACTGCTTTAGAAAGATTTAGTCAAACTCCCAGTTTCCCAGCCGGGTAACAATAATCACAAATAGTTAAACACTGTCAATGTCGAAAAACTTTCACTCACAATAACTAGGCTACTGCTTGGATATTAGATTATTGGCATATTTTATATACTTTTTGAACAATGTAATTTCTCTGTTGTTAATTTCATTTTCCCATTTTAGTTCCAGCAAACTCACTGAACAGGAAACTTAGACAGTTTATCTGTTGCTAAAATATTCCCTGAATTCCCAGTGTAAAGTCAGAAAATAAGTTTTCTTTATATTTTGTAATAATTGTTTTTGAGTTGTTGGGTTTTGTTTTTGTCTTTTATTTTTTCCCTTTTTGATAAAAACATCACCATGAAATATTCAACTATTTTATGACAAATGGATGTTATCTTCTGGGAACTGTTTTCAATTTCTTCTTTGCACTATTTTATTCTAATTTCTTTTACATTTTTTTCACCAAGAACTGGAGGATGGAGTAGCAGTGCTTAAAACACAGATAACAATATGACAAAACAACCATAATAATAAAACTAATAATTATGTTATATAAAAAGAAAAAAACAATACATTTTATCAATTTCGATTTCATTTGTGTTCGTTTTTGTGAGAGAGAGAGAGAGAGAGAGAGAGAGAGAGAGAGAGAGAGAGAGCGCACATGCACTTTGTGTTTGTGTGTTGTATCAATTAACAATATTTGAATGAATACGGTTACAATGATATTACTCTGGCATTCACTTCATAAAAAATTTAATTTGATTAAATCAGACAGTGCTTATTTTGAAAAAAATATATTCAAATAACAAATAAACAAGGATTGAATGAAAACAAGGGAAAATAGTAAATGATAATTTTGAATTTTCATGCCTCAGTTAATAACAAACAGCAAACCAAAGCTTAATGCCACATGGCACAGGATGTGTGCTAAAGTATTAAAACCATATGTATCATTTATGAATTTATAAATTAACAGTTATTCTAACTTACAGAGAATTCCTTTTCATATAAATGTAAGGTTTCCAAGTTGCCTGCATTGATACACAACTAAATCCATTACAGAACAAGCTGAATCTACGCCCAAATTGTTTATACATGACAGTAACAATCAATGTTGATAACTAAAAGTATAATCATTATCCTATTCACATTTGTTTTATCATGCTGGCTTGTATTGGATTAGTTTATTATGCTGGCATATTTTGGATTGGTTTGCAATATAACAGCCTTATTATACATCTCCATCTTGTGCAATCTACATAGTTACTCAAGCTATGAAAAATAAAGGCCAAACCTCCCTCAAATCACACAATATTTTCAAAAAATATAGGACATATTGGATAATGCAGTCTTAGATATGATGGTCTCAGCTAGAAAATCTTTGGTCATAACATTATACAATTACTGCCAACATTAGGCTAAATAAAAATATTAACTATGAAGTAAAATATATTGGGCTTGAATGCTTCATTGCTGGTTTTGTTTGATCTGATTGTTATAGGCAACTATGTTGGTTACATTAACACTTGAGGAATTTCTTGCTTTGGTAGGATTTGAGTTGATGGTTCTACAAATGGATGTCCTTCCCATCCATTAAGCCGAAAAAAAAACGTATTGCTTCTTTAACTGTTTAACAATCTTTTAATCTATATAATGAAAGGTAGACATAGACAATACTTGTAAGAGACAAGATTACTTGGGAAGCCTGCTTGGAGATAATCCGGCCATAGACTTCGCATCTGGTGAGCTGGAAGAAACGTTAGCACACCGGGCAAAATGCTTAGCGATATTTCGTCTGCCGTTACATTCTCGGTTCAAATTCCGCCAGGGTTGACTTTGCCTTCCATCCTTTCGGGGTCGATAAATTAAGTTATAGCTATGCACTGGGGTCGATGTAATCAACTTAACCCCTTTGTCTGTCCTTATTTGTCCCCTCTGTGTGTAGCCCCTTGTGGGTAGTAAAGAAATAAGATTTCGCATCTATGCCTATGAAATGCAGTGAAGTATCTTTAACTTCTTCCACTTGCCATTAATTTAAGACAATATTAAAACACAGGTTTTCCTAAATTGTTATTGCAGTTCAAGCAATGTTATATGGATATAATTAGCTTTGTATTCAAACATTTTTTTATTTCTGTAGACTGCCAAAATACATTTAATAACTTTATCTTTTGCAGTCATGCAATATTTTCTTTTATTGTTTTACTTTTACAAAATATCTTGGATATATTTTTATCATTGAAAAATTAAAATTTTTTTTTAGAGAACTAAAACATTTTTTTAACATTTATTGTAATATATAATATATAGTAAAATTTTGATTTTTATCAAATATTTTATTTGCAGCTTCACAGTTCTCAGTTATTCTGTCTAATGTTGAACTGTCATGAGATTTGTTTGATATTTTGCAGTTGTGAAATATTTTGTTTGAAGTTGGAGGCACTGAACTAATTACTGAAAGAGCATCCAACCAGACTCACTGTTAATCCCTTATACTAAAGCTTTTATCACAATAAATGATTTCTCATTGAAGCACAAAGTCAAATATTGTAAAAGAATGGCTTGGCAGATTGAATCAATTCCAGTATATTACTGGTCTTGGAGAATAAAAGGCAAAGTTGACAATGGTAAGAACTGAACTCTGAACTCAGATGGAGGAAGCTAAATAATGTAACTCAATGATTTCCACTTCCCACTGGCTCTGCCTTTCAATCCCAGTGTTCTCTGCCCACTTGCAGTACATAGAATAAAGGGTCACACAACACTACAGAATATGAAACAGGGAATTTCAAAGGTGTTATAATATATGCAGTCCCTGATCAATCCTGATGCCTCCTGGGGAAAAAGTGGTTCTCAATTCAGAAGCCTTTGCAGTAATGCATTGAATTCAGCCTGCTATTATCTTTGAAGTCTACACCACTCTTGCCTATACCATAATGATATTAATGAAGATTTCTTACAGTGGAACATTACTTAATATCTATAAGAGAAATGGTAAGTTATGACACTTATAACTTACCCAACTGTATTATCGGTGGAACGGAAGTGAAGTGGCAATAATGTAAAACAAAATGGAGTGGCAAACTTGGCTCGTTGTATGCTAACTAATATTTCACCTTTAAAACTGTATTCCCTCAAAACAGCAAAAATTCCTGAGAGACATGGTTTAGGATTATACACTTCACAATCAATATTGCACTTGCTTACATAACAAATATCTACATAGTAACTTCAATAAAGATTCAGGTGAGATTAGAACAAACTAGTAAGCATAGAAGAAGTGAGCCTGCACATTTATTTAACAGAAATTTGATTACTAATAACTTAGTAATTTCTCAATTAACAGACACTGAATACAAATAACAACATAAAAGTTAAGGTGGTATACAGGTGCCAACATGGCTGAGTGGTAAGAAGCTTGCTTCCCAGCCACATGGTTCTGAGTTCAATCCCACTGTGTGGCACCTTGGGCAAGTGTCTTCTACTATAGCCTCTGGCTGACCAAAGCCTTGTTAGTGGATTTGGTAGATGGAAACTGAAAGAAGCCTGTCATGTATATATGTATATATGTGTGTGTATGTGTGTGTGTGTCTGTGTGTGTGTGTGTGTGTGTGTGTGTGTGTGCGCGCGTACATGCATGCGTGTGTGTGTATATGTCTTTGTGTCTGCGTTTGTCCCCCTACCATCACTTGACAACTGATGTTCGTGTATTTATGTCACTCGAAATTTAGCGGTTTGGCATAAGAGACTGATAGAATAAGTGCTAGGCTTACAAAGAATAAGTCCTGGTGTCGATTTCTTCGACTAAAGGTGGTGCTCCAGCATGGCCGTAGTCAAATGACTGAAAAGAGTAAAAGAGTATCTGCCAGCTGTTTCAGCCACTTGTACCTCCATATGTGGAATCAGGGATAAAGTTAAACTCAGTTGCCTAAACCTTAATTAATTCTTTGACAGTCACAATGATAATATTATTTTACTGGTTTCACACATTGGACTGTTGCTAGAGTGGAGCTTTGAAGTTTTAACTTATTATGTCTTTGACTGGCAATTATGGACAGTGACCATCCATCCAATGCATGCCAACATGGAAATGAATGATGACAATAACAGCAATGATGTGTGTGTATGAGGAGGAGAATGGAAAATGATTTGCTACGGGGGTTTAAAGGATGTAATATCTTAATAGCAAAATGAAAAGTTGCAAGTACAACATTATTTTCTCAAATATATATATATGTGTGTGTGTGTGTGTGAATGCATATGTCGGTGCTATTTAGTAGACATAAGAACAGCAACTGGTCAAATCTATGAAAGAATCAAACTGTTGTCCAAAGAGCTGATGGCTTATGGTTTATATTCTGTCATCATCTTTGAACTGTGTTTGTGCTTACGACACCAAACGATCGTTGGCTTAATTCAGCTGGCTGTACTTCAGTAACCAAATGAAGCTCAATCTTTGTTATAAAGAGCAAGAGCACTATATAATTAATGATTATTTCATTAACTTCATTACCCAAATTCAAGCCCTTATAAGGATCTGACTGATGATGAAAGCATTCACACAGGAGCCCAACAGACCAAAGTTGAGCATATCTGAATGTGTATTTCCATATAAACTGATTTTTACCATTTTAAACATTTTTGATAGTTAATGTTCTACTTAAGCTTGTTAAATTAATGGAGCTTATACGGCTTCAGATCTATGGTTACGGTAAATACAAAAATGAAGATACTTCATCTAAAAACAGATCGGGTTTCACAATAATTTGGAAGAATCGAAAAATGAAAACACCCCAATGGTTTTTCTTTCATTAATTCTTTTCATTTGTTTATGTACAGGTATATATATCAGAGTGTGTATTTAAACATATATATATATATATATATATATATATATCATCGTCATCACCATCATCATCATTTCACATCTGTTGTCCATTCAGGCATGGGTTGGACGGTTTGTCCAGGGCTGCACCAGACTCCAGTCTGGTTTGGCATGGTTTTCTATGGTTGCATGCCCTTCCAAATGCCAACCACTCTGAGAGTATAATGGGTGCTTTTATGTACCCCTGGCATGGGTGCCATTTGCATGACACCAGTATCTGCCACGACTGCAATTTTGCTCAGCTTGATGGGGGTCTTCTTGTCAAGCACAGCATAAAGCTATATATATATATATATATATATATATATATATATATGCACAAATGTCATTTGACAATATCTTTTATGAACTCAAATACTAACAAGATGATCATTATTTCAAACCTTACTGATTTACACCTAGCTTTGTGGCTTTGAAAAAAGCTGATAACTCTGCTTGCCATAGTCTACTGAAACACACTTCAGAGGTGAGAAATCAGCAACAGAAAAGGCATCCAGTTATAAATAAAGACAAAAGCACTTCCTGGAGCAAATTGTAAATACTAAAATTTGTCAAAGACTACTAATCCCATGAAAACAAAAAACACTATTGGAAAGAAGTGAAAAAAAAAAAATAATAATAATAATAAACAGAATAGAAGAATGAATTTATGAATCTGCAACTATTTGACAGTTTGTGAGAGTGTATGCACTGTCATATGTTTCTCCTACTTCATTGCGCTTGTAAAATATCTTTAATGTCATTGCACATATATTAGAATTTGAACTTATACAAGATAGTTTTACAACACTTCACTACTAATTTGTTAATTTCTGTTAATAGTACAGAAATAATGGAAATCATAGTATTTGGAATTCTGGCAACTAAAGGCCAGACTTTTGACATTTAATTTCTTCAGGAACAACCACCAAGGTATAGGCTGACATTTGATTCACCCATAAACAATATACTACAAAAAACGGAATTTTACAATTTAAAGTTTTTCTTTATAAAAAAAAATTAAGATGTAATTAATTACTAAGATTTACTTCATATATAATTCATTTTGGAGGGATGTATTATCTGGGCAGGGACCATGTTAGTTCTCAGTCGGATTCCAGATGCTGGCTAACAACAATGGTTAGTATCCAATGTTTGTGTCTACAATTATTTGTTAGTCACTCAGGGAATTCATCCATTGGGTAATTCCATGTCACACGCTGGACTGTAAAGGCTACCGAGTGTATATAGCAATATTCACTTCAAAGAAAACAAAATGGATGGACCCTGATGAAACTGCACCGACAATAATGCAAGGTTGCATCATCTGCTACAGTGAGTAGTCGGTGCAGTGGAAACACGTGTAGGTCATTGTAATATGCTGTAAATAAATTTTGTAGATGTACAAGTCTCTCTCTCTCTCTCTCTCTCTCTCTATATATATATATATATATATATATATATATATATATATCATCATCATCATTTAACGTCCGTTTTCAATGCTGTCATGGGTTGGACGGTTCAACTGGGATCTGGGAAGCCAGGAGGCTGCGCCAGGCTCCAGTTGGATGTGGCAGTGTTTCTACAACTGGATGCCCTTCCTAACGCCAACCACTCTGTGAGTGCAGTGGGTACTTTTTATATTCCACCAGCACAGGGGCCAGAGGAGGCTGGCAAACAGTCACGATCGGTTGGTATATATATATATATATATATATATATATATGTATGTATGTAGCTTTGTAAAAAGCTGATAACTCTGCTTGCCATAGTCTACTAAAACACACTTCAGAGGTGAGAAATTAGCAGCAGAAAGGGCATCCAGTTATAAATAAAGACAAAAACGCTTCCTGAAGCAAATTGCAAATTTTAAAATTTGTCAAAAGCTATCAATCCTATGAAAACAAGGAAACACTGTTGGAAAGAAGTCTCCATATATATATTATATATTCTTTTATTTTATATCCATTTTTTCCATCTAAGATTGCGTTAGTTGAATACATTTTATTGGAAATCATTTCAAAGCTAGATGCACTTCGTGCCACTAAATTTTGCATGTTTTTCAAAGAAAGGATTGTTTTCATTATTACTCTTGTCTTTAATAGTGCAGAGCTAGTGGCTGGTCTGTTTACAGAAAATTACAACTTCATTGCATGTAGCTCAGCATGTTTTTTATCATTTAAGTGCAGAATGTAAACATTCACACTGACAAACATACATGTAGACACACACACGCAAGGAATTATGCATATATATATTTACATATATATATATATATATATATATATATATATATATATATCATCATCATCATCATCATTTAATGTCCGCTTTCCATGCTAGCACGGGTTGGACGAGTTGAAGACAGTAAGAAGTCTCCAAACCAGATGGAATGATTGAGATATTGCTCAGCTGGAGCAACAACTTGATCACATGAATAAAAGAAGTAGACCTTGCCCAAAGTGTGATAAATGCTAGTTCAGAACATATATATATATAAATTTGAAGACAATTTCATGTTAAGTTGTTTCACTTTGCAGTACCTATTTAAAGAAGGAAGTAGAATGGCCATCTAAGATTTAGGTGTGTGTCCACAAAGACAACACAGTGCTAGACATCACCCATCAACTTATTGATCAGTTGTGTAACCTTTACTTATTTCATACATATCCACACACACAGAAAACTGTTTTATTCATTGATATTGTTGTATGTGTATATCTTTATGATTACACACACATAATATGAAACATGTCCTGGTTTTTAGGAAAGGTGTATCATGTGCTTATTTGTCATAAGAAGTGGGTAAAAGCAGGTTGGTTTCATGAAGAGCATCTGGCAGTAAAGTACAACCAGAAGCTGCATGAGACAGGTGTACTTGCACAAAGTCATTAAGAACATCAGGAAAGGAATTTTTAAAAGGTATAATAAAATCACACCAGTTTAATTACTTCTAGGATCTTAAATATTGTATAGTTGTCAATATCTCTAATGAAGGTGATAATTTTGCACATGTCCCAACTTAATTACTGGAATAAAAAACATGTGCTATTGTAACTTTTGACAACAATTGAATTTATTTTTGACTTTAATTCAACTAGAAATAGATACTAAAAACCCTTATGTCAGACCTACACCTATACCCTATCTGCCTATATAGCTATCTCTGTCTTTTATTTTTTTTAATCAATAGTTGGGCTGTCCATTAGTGAGATAAAATGCAGAATCCCTTTCAAAAGCCACATAAAGAAAGGAAGTGGAGAAAGAGAGTTTAAGAGATAAAGGTATGTGAGAAAAAGGTAACTAAATGAAGATTAAGGTGAGGAAAGCAGACAAGAGAGAAATAACTAGAGAAGAATAATAGAGCAAGATCAGATGAAAGACACAAGGAGGGAGTAGATATACGGAAACAAAATTGGTAATATAGAATTAGATACATAGAAAGATCAGGGGAGATTCAAACCTTTTCAATAAGTAAGAGTGCAAAGTGATGCTGGCTCTAGTTTTCATTTAAACAATAAATAACCTTTTCAGTTTTGACATTAAGAACTTTCAAGTGATTTCTACAGAAGCTTCTACATCTAGATGCACAAGTTGTCTGTGTATAATGAGAAACTCCTGCGAAAATCAGATTTTTATGGAAATTCTTGGATCAGCCACATATACATTTAAACTGTATCAAATAACAAAGGGACTTTTCGTATGTCAGCTGAAGAGTAGCCAGTCTGCTTAATGGTAGCAACTGAGTGTTAGTCAATGTTAACCTTACTGTTTAAAATGGGGGACCTTGTTAACCTTTTAGCATTTAAGCCAGTCATATCTGGCCAAAATATTCTATCTGTTTATATCCAACCTGTTTAAATTCGGCCCCCACCCCTCACCTATTCTGCAAGATCATTCAAAAAATAAACAACAACAACATTTAATTCTTGAAGCTATAAGGTTATTCATGATTAATTCAAAACAAAGTGAATAAAAAAATGTATTACATTTCATAGAATAATCTGAATATTAAAGGATTAAAGATACGTTATAAAATCTTCATGGCAGACAGTAGCGCCATGACTACTATATGGTGCAAGAACAATTTGTTCCCAGTTATTTCATTGTCAGTTAATTTGTCCCCAATCAATTCATTGTTGTTCAGTTCATCCCCAGGTCAATTCGTCGTGGGTCAATTCATCCCCAAATACTCTTTAATATGATTTTCGAGGGTAAGTTTAAAACAATCACTTTAGAATTAAAATTGTTGTTGGACAGTTTTAGATAGATTTTACCTTTCTTCAACCCCTGCTCTCTCTCTCTCTCTCTCTCTCTCTCTCTCTCAAGTATCCGAACTGAACAGTTTACAAACAAAGATTTTCAAGTAAATTAAAGTAAATTTATTCAATATGTCTACCCATCAACATGACTACCTGCAAGATCATAACTTTAAAGAAAGAAAAAAATCAAAGTGGTCGTTCAAGAAAATTATATCTACACAAAAAGTAGAATGCAGATGGATTGAAGATATACTGGAGGTGCGAAAAGTAAAGTCTATTTCATCTCGTGATGCCCCTCACTCAATTATTGCTAGTGAAGTTCAGAACTTAAACGACTGTACATTGTCACAAATGCCTCTGTTTGCACAGCTTAATAGGAATATCAGACGTTGGAGGCAAGATGATTTCATCTATCCTGCCACCCCACATACAAATGTTGGGTTTTCCATTCCAAGTGAATATTCCTACCCTGACAACGATGAAATGGTTTTACTGTATGACAGCGGGACGGATGATTCAAAATGAATACTAATATTTGCAAGTGACGAAGCACTTCGATGGTTAAAACAGCACAAGAACTGGGTGGCAAATGGAACATTTAAGTGCTGCTCTGGTAGATTTTTTTTTTTATATGCTTCACATTCAAATTGCTAATTTTAATGCCCCAGGATTGTTTGCATTGCTCTCTGACAAAAGTCAAGATACATATAGTAGAATTTTTGTTGAAATAAATGAATTACTGCAGAATGAGGGACCTGATGATAATTATGGATTTTGAAAAAGCAGCCTGTAATAGATTTCTGGAATCATTTCCTGGGTCGAATTTGGCATGCTGCTTGTTTCATTTAGTACAAAATGTGTACAAGTATGTTGTGCAAGGACTAAAATATAGATATCACAAAGATGATAGTTTTAGTCTAAAAATGTAGTGTTTTTTTTTTTTTGCTCTTGCCTTCCTGCCAGTTGATGATGATGTTGATGGATATGTGCAACTTGTAGATGATGATGATATTCCACAGTCAATTGTATCCTATTTTGAAAATAATTATATAGGACCACCTAGAGCAGTGGTTGCTAACCTGTGGTCTGCAGTCTGGTGGTTTGCAAAGGTAGTCCTGGGGATCCGTGAACTAAATTCAAAATTTCATATATATATATGGCATTAGGAAGGGCATCCAGCCGTAGAAACTCTGCCAAATCAAGACTGGAGCCTGGTACAGCCATCTGGTTCGCCAGGTCTCAGTCAAAATCGTCCAACCCATGCTAGCATGGAAAGCAGACATTAAACGATGATGATGATGATGATGATGATATATATATATATATATATACACACACACACACACATAAGGATAAGCATATTAAATGGGGTCGATGGGAAATCTCATTTAAATAAAATGGTTGGGAACCACTGTGGAAAGGTTGGAAATAACTGACCAAGAGGAAGCAGACAGAGGAGGTGACACCTTTAACTTCCTTTTCCATTACTTATATGGAATGTTTGGGATTGATGTATGGCGGAGATTGCTCGTACTACAAATAGTTTAAAAGCCTATGCTGAAAAACACAATGAATATGAGTCATCCAAATATTTGGAAACTTATTGATGTGATTAAATGTGAGGAAAGCTTTGCCAGTACCAAACTGCAGAAGTTTATGCAAGAAGAACCAAACCAAAAGAAAAAATACAGAGATATGAATCTGCATTTTAAAAAATGTCGTGGAAAAATATGATCCAAGCCACAGAATTATTTTTCTAAAAACAATTGTAAACAATCTTAGATTTTAAGAAAAAATAAATATGTAATGCAGCAACGAATTGACTGATGATGAACTGACCTGGGGACAAACTGACCAATGACAAATTGACTGGAGACAAATTAAATGAAAAGTTGCTGTCAAGGAATTGACCAGACACCCTTCTATATATATATAAAACATCCATCAACATGTGTGATCCAAATACAAGTTGTAGTCAATAGAGAGAGAGAACATGTTATAAGATCTAAGTTTTAAGACAGTATGCTCTTTCACAAGAAAACTGGGTTTAGCTAAAAATACTGATTGAAGGCTTCTTTCAGTTAATTACACCCATGGGACACCAATAACAGCAAATGAGAGGGTGACTGAAGGAAAGGAAATAAGGCTGTACAAGTGATAAACAACATTCTTTCTACAAGACAATGAAGACAATCAATAGAATCAACATCAGTAATGTAGCAGAAGATTTTTGTTTTTTCCAACTTAAATGAATGACTAAACACAAACCCTGAGAGGATTTGAATTAGATACCACAAGGCATGCAGTTCAACTGTCACACTAGCATTAACTATAATACAAATATCTCTCTTAGGTACAGCTCACAATGTTCACAAAACACTTTCTATTCAATAGTATGGTTCATGTGGTATCCTTCCTGCACACTCATCTTAATACCATCACACAACTATCACTGCTAAACACAGAACAAACACTACACAATCACTGGTAAATACTGTAACACAAGATGGAAAAAATACTTGAGTAAAACCTGAACACTAAAACAGATTTTACAATTAAACAAATTAAGCACAACATGTAAACACCATTTCATACCACCAAAAGAAAATACATTTCCGGGGCATGAAGCTGCACCTGGAGGTACAGCAGAAGCTTGCATGAAATTGTTGGAAGCAATAATAATAATGACTTTGGTTTAAAGCTAGAAAATTTGTGGGCAAGAGTATAATTGACTTAAACACATTCCTGATAACAACTGTAGAGGACTGAAAAGTAAAAATGTAAACTGGAAATCCAAAAAAGAGTTAACCCTTTCTACATTATTTACATTTGACAGATATTTGTCCTCATCTTTTTTGTTGTTAACACAACTTTTCAGCTGATATACCCTCCAGTCTTCATCAGGTGTCTTGGGAAAATTTCAAACCTAGATTCTCATTCCTACGGTATTTTTCAATGTTGTTGTTGTTATTGTTATTATCATTATTATTCAGGTCACTAACCCCAAAATTCCGAGTTCAATTCCAGGCAGTGACCTAAATAATAATAATAATAATAATAATAATAATAATAATAATAAAAATGATAATAATAACATCGAAAATACCTTAGGAATGAGAACCCAGGTTCAAAATTTCCCCAAGACACCTGATGAAAGCTGGAGGGTATATCAGCCGAAACATTGTGTTAGCAAACAAGGTGAGGACAAATATCCGTTAAATGTAAATAATGTGTATTAACCCTTTCCTTACTGTATTTATTTTGAGATGCTCTGTGTTTCTTTCAATTACTTTAAATATAACAAAGAATTTAGTAAAATAATTTAGTTATCATTCAGCTAGTGTTAGGAACACAAATTGTGACTAAGTGGAAGATTTTAAATCAAAATTTATGTAAACAAGACATTTGTACACTGAGCCAAAGCCGGTTTAAGCCAGGTTGGTAATGAAAGGGTTAAAACGCATATAATCCTGTTACAGCTACAGCTATTTACAAAGCTTACTGTTGCTTCTACCGCTACCATTACTACTATCTGCTATCACCACCATTACTATTAGCACTATTAATAATTTCTCACATAGGGACAGGGCCCCATGTAGTAAAGAAGTGGTGCAGTAGATTGCTACAGTTGATACTTATTTTATCAATCTCAGAGGGAAAACAAGAGCATAACTTCAGCTTTAATACTGGTTTCAAATTTTGGCACAAGGCCAGCAATTTCAGGGGCGAGGAAAGTCGATTACATTGACCCCAGTTCTCAACTGTACTTATTTTATTGACCCTGAAAGAATGAAAGGCAAAGTTGACCTCAGTGAATCTGAACTCAGAACATAAAGATGGATGAAATGCTGCTAACGATTTAGCCAATTCATCACTTTATATCTCAGCTTTAATATCAATGAGGCCCTAAACAAGAAGAATTGTTAGCAGGCTGGGGAAAATGCTTCACAGAATTTCATCCATTTTCATTCTCTGAGTTCAAATTCCACTGAGGTCAACTTTACCTTTCATCCTGCTGGGGTCAATAAAATATGGGGTCGATGTAATCAACTTACCTGCTTCTCTGAAATTGCTGGCCCTATGCCAAAATTTGAAACTAATATTCATAATTATTATATGTAATGATGCAATATAACAAAATGTGTAAAATATTACACTAAATTCTTCACAAATACCTTGCAAAGCCTCAAATGTCTGGGAACTTTCTCAACAACTACCCATCAATAGTATTATCCCTGGGGCAAGGCTTCCTTTTGGACCAGAAAACACTTCAGTTCTGAATATCTGCAGACCTACAATGTCTACAAAGCCTAAGTGCACTACCCCAACCATTAGATACTGGCATATCTGACACAGTTATGCAAGTACCTGCTCTTCTTTGTATTTTGCACCAATAGTGTCAATGGGTCATGATCTTTTGTGCTAGCAAGCTTTATATTACCCAATAAATTTACCTACTTTCCATTCTTCCTCACTAAAACTAGAATCTGTACCCCATCCAATCACATACTCACTATAATTATAAACCTAAAAAATCACAAATGAAATGTTACAGCATCAACCTTACCTGTTTAAGAAACTTGCACAATTCTTTAGACCTAATTATTTCTTAAATAAACATAAAACTATCAATTTGGGACAGGAGTATAGTTGATAGCAGCAGAGAGATCTATATAGAAAATGTAGAAGGTAATGTAGGGGAAGTAAACAGGCAGAGAGAGTGATAGTATAGGGTTCAAAGTCACAAGGTTTAATTAAGGTAAGAAATTTTAAAAAGGTACACAGAAAGGTGATCAAAATGGAAGAAGTGGGGCAAGCAAGGAGAAAATAGGAAAAGAAAGCAAAGCAAATTAGGAAAAAAGAATGAAGACAGAGAGAATGAAAATTCATTAGAGGGCATTTCTTTAGAAATATAGCCTGGCTTTCTTAAATAATTTGTTTAACATTTGCAAACATTCACTCCTGAATGTTTGCCTGCCAGTTCATGAAATTCTAATAGGGCCCAAATTTCTGGGAAAAAATCAGAAAGTTGCAGATCTTGTAAGATGATCTGTTGGCTTTGAATGATATTTAATAAAGAAATTATTAAATTTCTCCAAGTTGATGCACTAATGCAGTGTTATATTTGGAAAATGATTTCAAGTTTCATTTTTAAAATGCAGCTGGTACTTTCAATGCTATGAAAAATGTAGAAGAATTGATGTATAAAATATATTAAAACTATATCAGGAAGAAAAATACATCAAATGTATTCATTGGAAAATCATCATCCTTCAGAACATAGACTTGTAAAATAGAGTTCTAGTTTTCACTTTCAAAGTAAAGTGGGGAAAAAATTTACTGAGAAATTAAAATAGGAGCAGTCTTCCATCTTTAAACTCATATTACACAGCAATATCAGAAATGGATAAACCACTACACAGGCTTTCTAGTTACATACGGATGAAATTTATAATGAATTACCTTCTCATAGATTGAAATTCACATCAGAAATTTCATAGCATATTTTGCAAGTAGTCGTGATTCCACATACCTCTATATACCATGAGCAGAAAACAAACAGGTATACTTAATAGAAGCAAGAGACTTAACTCTCACCTACTTAACATCACAAAACTCAGTGCTTAGCTCAAAGTGTTATAAACCTTTTTAACATATTTGTAGCATTTACATTCTTTACATACAAGATATGGTAGTTGAAATACATAGAAAAATAAATACATGCAAATAAATAATAGAATATACAGAAATACCTTTTTAAATTCATGTCCTATTAGATGCAGAAATAGATATGTTATAAGAAAAAAATTACAAAACAAATTGAACAAGGAAAATGCAATAATTACAAATATAACAAAAAACATGAGATCAAAGCACACAAGATTAAGCAGAGAAGAGATACAAAAAGGAAAAAAAATATAACAGCAAACACCAACCAGTATATTGATCCCCCAAATCCATCAGATGATACTTTCAAGCAGAGACAAGTATTAACCTATTTTGACTAGACAAAAGGCTAATTTTTGTCAGTTTCAAATCAAATTCCAAAAGTTATTTTTTTCATAACTAGAAAAGAATAAGTGAACCCTTACCAGATTTACGCCAAGATGTAACAAACTAGAATATTTAGTCCAATACCCTACTATAACCAAACTCCTTTATTCTTGTGAAGAAATATCTTAAAAAATCAGAACAAAAACAACCCTCCTAAAATTGATAAAATGTGATTTTTTTATAGACCTATTAACAATAGAAAAAATATATGGTGGTGATGAAGGGGAGCAATATACGATAAAGGGATGAAGCAAATACACCAGCTCTCTAAAAATAAAATTCACGGAAATAATTATTTTCTATATAGAAGAGATGATGTATGTTTAATGTCATGCTTAGAAATAAATAATAAGAAACTGCAACAGGTATACCATCATGATCAGTGAGTCGATAGTCCAAAAATATTATCTTCTCAGCTACACCATACAGACATACTCAAATATGTATCATACAAAAATCATAAGCATTCACATGTACATGTGTGTGCGTGTGTCATTATTTGAGTGTTCTTAGATGACAACTCTATTGAGCTATCATCAGAATAAATGACGACAGGTAACTCAAGAGTAATGACATCATGATCTAATCAAATTTACATAAAAGAATGCTCTGTGATATCTACCTGAGTGGCCTTTATTTCCACATGTAGAGCAGCTGGACTTTCTGTCCAGCACCACAAACCTCATGGCTTTACTTTCTGCACTAACAATGAGGCACAGCTTCAGAATTTCTCTATGGCCTCTGAAGGTCATTAAAACTTGTATATACATATAAAAATCCCACTCAATTGCATATCACCTTAGTTTACTTCTGTGCTTATCACCTGTTTGTACTGCACCACAAAAGTACCAACAAAACAAGCATTAACAGCTTCCACTGTAACCTTTGTGCTTCACCCAGTAATTTTCTGCAAGCTTTTGAATACAATGCACCAAGGTCAGCCAACATTTTAGCCACTGTCTCTATTTTCAAAACAATGCTAAAAGAGTGTCTACCTCAGTCAATGAAGATGTTTTCCTAGACATCAGCCAGGCTGCTTGCAATGAGGAAAACTTCCATTTTTCTTTTATAAGAAACTTAAGTATGGATGCACTTTCTCTTGTCATACAGCTCTGGCAGGAAAATATTTTCTGCAACAGATAATTCATGTCCACAGCTAGTGTCTTTGCGGTTCAAAGGCTGGAAATTCTTTCTCATCTTCTCAATTCAAAGAAAGACTGGAAATGCTGTTTCCGCTTTTCAATTCAAACCTTCCAGTCATTTTTTTCACTTGGTGAAATGCATGGGGTTTGTGTGAGAGTTATTGTCATTGTTTTCGTTATTATTAATTTCTCACCCTGGCTATGCCACAGTCCATTAGAAGATGTGACAGGGTTGCTACCTACCTTCATTGGAAGGTAGGTAGCAACAAGAAAATGAAGGTTCTAGCTACAGAAAAATGCTATAAGTTTGTCCCAGAGACTGTAATAGAAAATGAAAATGCTGTGATTCTCTGGCATATACATGTACATATAAACCAACAAGACATCATTATGACAAGAGATTCATGGTGTGAACATTAATTGATGTGGTTTGCCTATATGATAGTAACACCTTAGTAAAGGAGGTTGAAAACTTTCTAAATATAAAAATATGGAGATTGGAATAGCAAGAATGTGAAATATGGACACGAGAATAGTTACAGTTATTATAGGAAAGCTATGAACTGTGAAGCTGGATACATAAGAAAGAAATAGATTTTTGAGAGAACTACAGATGAAATCTAGAAAATAGCAATGTGAAGAAGTTGCCATATTCTATTTAAAACACTATCTGTGAAGTAAAGAAAATAATAGGCTTAAACTCAGTTCAATCTTCAACTGAAAAGCTCCAGATGAGAAGAGTAGTACATTGTTAACAGCTTAATAAACAAATGATCAAATGACAATGTATATGCATAGATACAAATACACTCATATGTCTATATGTATAGGTACACAGATGCACATGCCCATGCACACTAACACACACACACACACACACACACAGAGGACTTGCTACAGTTATGATTTTACACATATTAAAACAAAATTGCTGAATATACATTTGTTAATATCCGCTAAAAGCTGTAAGCAACCACTTGAATACCTACATCAAACCATGATAGGTGATGGTGGTGGTATTGGATCCCTGTCATTCAACAATGAGGATTCAGTTGTTCGATCAAATGGATTACCTGCTCCTGAAGCAACATGTAAATCTGGTATTCCCCAGGTACATGGACTCTGAACGTAATTCTCAAGTTGAATCAGCATGACATTGTGAGTAAAAAGGTTGCACCCTTTGAATTACTCGTGCAATTCACATGACAGGCTTCCATTCAGTTTCCTTCTACCCAATTTCACTCGTAAGGTTTCGGCCAACTAGAGGCTATGAAACAGACATTTGCTCAAGGTGCCATGCAGTGGGATTGAACCATCATGTGTGTGCACGAGAGAGAGAGAGAGAGAGAGAGAAAAAGAGAAAAAGAGAGAGAGAGAGAAAGTGTGTGTATGTGTGTGCGTGCATATAAATTGATATAAGTATTTGTAATTTTACAGAATGTGGAAACAAACTACAAATATACAAAATCAGAATTCTTGTTAGAACAACCGTTTAGGAAGAGAACAGGACAGTAACACCAGAATTAGACATTTCTAGCATAAGGAAAATCTATACTGTGATTCATATGACCGATTGAAAAAGGCAGAGAGTGGTTGAATGATTTTCTCTATCGATCTGTATTGATATAACATTGATGGAAGACAAGGCTAATATCTGGATGACTGAGGTAAACAAACTATCAAGGAACAGCAACAGTTGTGGAGTTAGTGAAAGAATGAGTAACTGCAAAGTGATGCGTATGAGGAGTTTCTCAGCATATATTATATTTGTCTGCGTGGCTGTGTATTGGTTGTATATGTTTGTTTATATACAGCACACGCTTAGCATGATACTACACAATAAAACTAAAGCTGATAAGTCTGTGTGTGTGTTCTTAGCCACATGTGTGATCATCACCAACGTTATCGTAACATATCATTAAATATATGAACACATACTGTGTATGTAGGTATATATTTCAAGTGAGTATATTTTAAAAATTAAATTAAAAGCAAGAGGTGAGACTCACTGATAAATGACTCAACAAAGAAATATAAGCTAAATATTTTTCATAGACAGAAATACAGGGTATCAGTCACTTTGAGGTTTTCCTAGTAGTGGCTTATTGTATACATACAAACATAATACACATACACATGTATATATACACACAAAATACACATGCACACACACTCATATATATATGTATATATATGTACGTATGTATGTATGTATGGGTCATCATAATATGCTGAATATAACTATAAAATAAATTTTGTGGATGTACAAATTTCCATCTCTTTATCATTAATATATAAATATATATATTTATATATATACACACACACACATATGTACACAAATATATAGATACATATATATACACAAAAGCATACATGAATACATATTTATACATACATGTCTACATATATGCATTCATATGTGTATTTATATATGTATATATATATTTACACTCAAATACATATATACACACATATACATATATATACACACACACATATATATATACACATACATATATATACACACACACATATATATATATACAAATATAAACACATACACAAGTATACACACACACATACATTATATTTTTGCCTTCATGTGAAGTAGGATATATAAACAATTTAACATTTAAACTGAAGGATTAGTCAATACTCTTTTAGTAGAGTACACATTTCTTAAATTTTTACAACACAAAGGTTGACAGTGACTTCAAAGTGTCAGCATGCTTACCTTCATCAGCCTATAAAAGTTTAATATACAAGTATATATATATACATACACACACACATGTATAGATAGAAATATATGAACACATATGTATAGATATTCATTTAACTTTAATCTCTTATTGTTTCAGTCAGGAGACTGTAGCCATGTTGGAGCTCCCTTGAAAAGTTTCCAGGGAATAATTTGACCCTAGCACTTGTGTTTCTTTGGTCTCTATTGGTGTACACCCACTCCCATATGTGTGTGTATGTGTTTATGCGTGTATGTATATATATATTATATATACAGGGGTTGGACAAAACACCTCGCATCATAGCATCATAATTTTGAAATATCTCAAAAACCATCAAAAGCTTGTTTATTTTTAAGTTTTTTTGTTTATTATGCACCAGATTCCGGAGCCATCTTGAGTCCGTGGTGGAAGCTGAGGGCAGCTACTTTAAGTAAGCTCTTACTTCTTAGCAATAATTTAGAGGATATTTTATGATTTTTTTAAATACTTTTATTTTGGGGTGGGATTTTGTTTTCCTTTTATGCAAACTGTCAAATTTAACCAAAACATGCATGTGTACATGCATATATATATGCTAGCATGGAAGGTGGACATTCAACGATGATGATGATGATGATATATATATATATATATACCACAGTAAGCACATGAATGTGAAACAAGATGGGGAAAAAATAGTACTTAAATACCAGAAGTAGAGTAATATGATTTATTAATAAAGCTGCAAAAACATCACAAAAATGTCACAAAAAACTGCTACTCAAAGTTTCACATTCCTGTTCATCAGGCAGTTGTGGAATAAGAATTGAAGTTAACCTCTGAATAAACTCTGAGTAGCAGTTTTTTGTGACATTTTCGTGATGTTTTTGTAGCCTTAATAATAAAGTGTGTGAGTATATATATATATATATATATATATATATATCATCATCATCATCGTTTAACGTCTGTTTTCTATGCTAGTTTGGGTTGGATGGTTTGACTGAGGTCTGAAGAGCCAGAAGGCTGCACCAGGCTCCAATCTGATCTAGCAATGTTTCTACAGCTGGATGCCCTTCCTAACACCAACCACCCCAAGAGTATAGTAGGTGCTTTTCACATGCCACCACCACAGGAGCCAGTCAGGCAAGCCTGGCATTGATCATGTTCAGATGGTATTTTTTACATGCCACCAGCACAGAGCCCACTCAGGCAGACCTGGCATCAACCACTTACAGTCAGGTATGTGTCAGGGCCTACATCCATGTGTCTTTGCATCGATGCTGCTTATAAATTTTGACCCTGGCACCTGTGCTGGTGGCACCTAAAAAGCACCACCCATATGTGGCCGATGCCAGCGCCACCTTGACTGGCTTCCGTGTCGGTGGCACATAAAATCCACCAACCGATCGTGGCCGTTGCCAGCCTCCCCTGGCACCTGTGCCAGTGGAACGTAAAAAGCACCCACTACACTCATGGAGTGGTTGGCGTTAGGAAGGGCATCCAGCTGTAGAAACACTGCCAGATCAGACTGGAGCCTCGTGCAGCCTCCTGGCTTCCCAGATCCCGGTCGAACTGTCCAACCCATGCTAGCATGGAAAACGGACGTTAAACGATGATGATGATGATGATGATGAAAGGCATCGTGCCTCAAGATGCTTCATCCAACCTAAGCTACCATGAAAAAAGGCAGGTGTAAATGTAAAAATGATGGTTATAGTGATGGTGACAGTGATATATATATTTCACATTTGTATGCTCCTAAATCGGTATATGTATGTTTATGTATGTGTATATTCATGCATCCTATAAATTCATCAAGTTTTCGAATATAAAACATTTAAATTCTACCTTATAAATCTACACATACATACACTCTCCCTCTCTCTCACTCTCTCTCCCTCTTACATTCTCACTTGCATAAAAATATGAGAGTGTATGGGTGTTATATAGATAGATTAAGCAATACGAAATAACAAAATTTTTTTTTAAATCATACAATACAGACTTTTTTTCATTTGATTAAATTTGCCTGAAACCCTCCAGATTTTAATCAAACTTTCATGAGAATATTTTATAATTTTTTTCTCTCTCCAAATAATTCTGAATAACTATAAATTGAGCACTATCAACCAATTAGTTTTCTTCTGTTATATATATATATACCCATGTATGTTGAAAACTGTTGCCTTCTTCCATCTCAACACAAATCACTCCCAAAGTGTGCCACTTCATTTTGACCTAATCTAGATTTTCACAATACATTTGGTCTATATTCAGGCAGACATTCTTGTTAAATGAAATTTAAAAAAGAAAAAATATTTTTTCTTTGTCAACTATGCAGTATTTATTGATTGATTTGTTATCAGTTCTACACAGACAGGCGCACACACACACACTCTCTCTCTCTCTCTCTCTCTCTCTCTCTCTCTCTCTCTCTCTCTCTCTCTCTCTCTCTCTCTCTCTCATATTACAAGGTGGTCAGAGGAGGAGGAAGAGTGTCCATGAACTTTACAGGTCCCCTTAAATTAAAGAGACTGAAGTAGTTGGTATTCACCTTGGGCATCTGGAGGTTGATGTTTGCAGGAAGATGTAGTTTTGGAGGGGAAGAAGTGACTAAGTTGTTTTATGTAGGTTTAGGAAGGGAAACACAGTAAGGGTGATAAGAGGAGCAGGAAGACATGGACATTGTTGGGCGTGAAGGTTTATTGGTGGGCAAGTATATAATTAGTGGAAGAGGAAGAGGAAATTGCAATAATGATAGAAGAGCTAGAGAGGGTAAACTATGCATATTTGAGCATATGGTTATAATTAGTTGGTGAGTGAATTATTTAATTAGTCAAATGGCTTCAACTGAAACAGGTTCAAATTTTGTGCATGTGTTGAGGTGGGGGACAACATCATCACATATAGGTGAGCAGTGAATTGAGCTTATTTGAGAAGGTCAACAACTGATCACAACTAACATATTTTCCTAGACCTGAAGTGAAATCTTTGTCTCTGTTATACAGTTGGTAGCACTGTATATCAGGGGCTCACAATGGGAGCTGAAAGGTAGTCAGGCCTAGTATTAATAGCAGCATTGCCACTTTGAGTTGTATTTTTCATAAATACAGAGAATAAGATGCAAAAGGGTTTGATAAGATAGTAGAGAATTATTTTAGAGATGTCTGGTTGTTATTTCTAGCAGGTTGAGTGACAAAAGTAACTTTGTAGAATTTATCAACACTTTGCAATTAAATAAAAAAGAAGTTTTCTGAAACAATCCTCAAAAAAAATAAATAATGTAGAAGCCTAATAGAATGAGCCAAATCACCTGGAGTAGACAATGTTCGCTATTTTGAAAACCAAATGACCAACAGATAATGAACATCAAATAACGAACGTCAGCTAGAAAGAAAATATAAAATGAAAACAACTAATGCATATAAATTGTAAATTCAGCCTGTAAGACTCTAGAAATATGCAAATCTTTTCTCAAGTTCAGTTTGTGACTATCTGCATTGTTATACAGGCCAGTGCCGCCTGAATGGCTCCTGTGCTGGTCGCACATAAAAACCACCATTCAAGCAAGGTCATTGTCAGTGCTGCCTGACTGGTTCCCATCCCGGTAGCACATAAAGAGCACCAGTCGAGCGAGGTCGATGCCAGAGTTGCTTGACTGTCCCCCATGGTGATGGCACATAAAAAGCACCCACTACATTCTCAGAGTAGTTGGCATTAGGAAGGGCATCCAGCTGTAGAAACCTTGCCAGAACAGATTGGAGTTTGGTGCAGCCGCCTGGCTTGCCAGACCTCAGTCAAATTGTCCAACCCATGCCAGCATGGAAGGCAGATGTTAGATGACGACGACGATGATGATGATGATGATGCACGAACCCAAACTGCATCTCGTCTAAACTGATTCTCTCCCAAATTATTTGGGCTAAGACCCTCTCTGTGGCTTTCATTACCTGATCCAACAACTTGATACCTCTGTAGTTATTTGTATCTAATGCATCACCTTTACCTTCGTAGCAGCTGACTATGGTGCTGCTACACCAGTCATTGAGTATGACTCCTTCATGCATCACTTGATTGACTATATGGGTGACTAGACTATAGCCGACACCGCCAGATATTTTAAGCATCTCTGCAGTGATTCCTGATGGGCAGGGGACTTTCTCTGTCTTCATACCCTTAATTGCTTTATCTACCAAGGCACTGTCAATTCAGATTGCTGGTCCCTCTGTTAGGTCAACATTCAGCAGACTCTCATTCTCCCATTCATTCTCTTCATTTAGCAACCTTTCATAGTGGCATCTCCAACTCTCTCTCTCTCTTTGCAGCCTTATTAAATGCAAGTGAGCCATCATCCATGCGGATACATTTCTCTCACGATTATCTCTCACAAACTGTCTTGCAACACGAAACACTTCAAGTCTTTGGTCCTCACAACACAGAACATTAGCAAATTTTTTCTTATCTGCTTCCCTTCTGGCTAAGTAAACCTCTCTCCTAGCTTCCCTTCTGGCAATCTAATACAATTTCCTGCTACCACCATTCATCTAGTCTTTCCATGCCTGTTTCTTTTCCCTTTTCCATTGAACTAAAAGTGCTTTTCATCAGTAAATACTAATTTGCTAAAATCAATTAGTTAACCATAATTTTGTGCAGTCTAGCCTTCCTTTCTTTGGTCTTTTTTTGCTTAAATAAAATTTCCTCTTGGATTTACCATACTTGTATCCAGTTTCTTTCGGTGTTCTTTGAATATTTACATCTATTTCACATTTCTCTCCTTCTTATGCCATTACTTTTTCTCCAGCTGCCAGGACATGGGATACAGTCGTCTTCATTTGCCTTTAAGTTCTCTTCCCAAGCGACTATTTTTCCTCCTCCTCTTCTTATTCTTATTCCTCCAGTTATAGTCATTCTTCAACATATATTTCACTGAAGATTTTGAAATCTTCAAATCAACAGCTGTTTTTCCCAGGCTCAGGCTATCTTCTGTCTTCCTTTGAACTAAACAAATTATTTCCTTTGAATGCATTTTCATCTAAAAAAAAATAAAAGCAACTTTTTTTCTGAAGTAAAGAAAGGTTTCTTGAAAGATAATACTTATTGGACTAATGCAAGCTGCCTTTACACTAGAAAATTTACATAAAAAACTTTGAAGGGATTGTAAAAGGTGATGCGAAAGTAAGCATTCTGCTATGTCCAAAAAATGATGTTGCATTATCAAAATATGCAAAAAGTGCTCGTAGTACAGAAGCAACTGAAATGATCACCTTACTTTCAAGCTATTTAAAGTTCACAGGTATGTGTTTAGCTACTCTAAGTAGCTCCACAAAATAAACTTTGGTGAAGTACAGTTTCTCGAGTGTTTGAAAAAATTCATTGAACCCCTTTAGTAGTTTGCATTTCAATTTTGGAGGCTTATTTTTAACTTATAGAACAGTTCCTTCATTTATGTATAAAATTTCTGAAATAAAAGGTAAAGAAAAGCATACAATCTATAGCTTTTTATCTATCAGGGGAAGTCTGTAAAACATTTCAAAAAATTTCAATTTGATTTTACGTAAGTGTGCTTAGATACACTTATTGTATATAGACATAAAGACACTTAAACATATTAGCCAACATGAACGTTCAGGTATAGAATATACTGATGCACTTTTATATCAATTTATCTGCCATTTAGCTTTTTTTATACTCTTATACTATTTTAGCTCTTTTATGCCCTTCTATGTTTTCTTTTATAATCACACAGCTATGCACATCATCATCATCATCATTTAACATCCACTTTCCATGCTAGCATGGGTTGGACGATTTGACTGAGGACTGGCGAACCAGATGGCTGCACCAGGTTCCGATCTGATCTGGCAGAGCTTCTACAGCTGAATGCCCTTCCTAACACCAACCACTCTGAGAGTGTAGTGGGTGCTTTTATGTGCCACCAGCACGAGGGCCAGTCTGGCGGCACTGGCAATAGCCATGCTCAAATGGTGTTTTTTACATGCCACCCGCACAGAAGTCAGTCCAGCAGCACTGGCAACGACCTCGCTCGAATGTTTTGTTCACGTGCCACTGGCACAAGTGCCAGTAAGGCGACGCTGGTAACAATCACGCTCAAATGGTGCTTTTTACGTGCCACTGACACGGAAGCCAGACGTGCACACCTGTGAGTATACATTCATGTGTAGCCATATTTATGGTTTCTGATTTTAGCAAATGGCCCACAATTTTAAGGGAAGGGGTTAGCTGATACTATCAGCCCTAGTACTTGACAAATACTTTATGAACCCTAGAAGGATGAATAGCAAAGTTGATCATAGCAGGAATTGAACTCGGAGCCTAAAGACCCAGAACAAATATAACGACTATTTCTGTCCAACATGCTAATGATTCTGATAATCCACTGCCCATAGTACATGTACTTGATACTCTAAAAAAATGGTAGAGAAACAAATAGATGTATACATGTAAATGTAAACTCATATATGCCAGTCTATATGGATGGATGGATGGATGGATGTACCATGCTCAAAATCAGTCAGTCACAGTGATAAACATTAACTTCTTCAAAGTTGCTTAGCTAAAAACCTTTAAAAGAAAATCATAAGAATATTGAAAAAAAAAACTATGGTTGCTTGATGTAACAGATGTAAACCTGAATAATGGCTTCTTTTAACTTATCAGCCATATGACTAAACATTTCACTTGAATAATGCTGGTGTATTTTCTTGATAATTAGAAGATACCCATGTAATTTATTGGATTATAGATTATGCAGGGAAAAACTTTAGCAATAAGCACCCAATAACAGAATATTCAAACGACAAACAAAATTGGAATCATTTCAAGAGGTAACTTCAAACTTCAATCAAAGTTGGAAGATTTTATTTTTGTAAATTTTAAATGTAAATTTCATCAATTTGACACAAACGAAATTTTGAGAACGTTTTCTTTAATCTTTCTCTCTGAACTTTGTTACCGTATCACAAAACGAACATCTGTACAACAAAACATTATCAACCCTGTTATCATTTTTATATAGCTCCACACTCTGCTTGCTTGATACAGAGATTAAATATTATATGAAGGGAAAACTTATACAGTGCTGGTACAAATAGAATGGCAGATTCAGTAAAGCACTCGCCTAATTGTCTTTCAGTATTATCCCTGTTTCTCAGTTCTTTGAGCTCATTTCTCACTGGCATTGGTTTTTCTCTTTAATTCTCTCAAGTTTGATAAAATAATATCAAGCCTGCATTAGAAATATGATCAATCACTGATATCCTGCCCTTAAAATTTTGTAATTTATTACCAAAGTAAGAAATCATTTTTATTGGTACTGTGATGTTACTGGGACTTTAGTTTCACTTCTGTGATAGTCCCAACAATAAAACTTTATCATCTTCAGGCTTTCCTTCAGTTGCAGTTAGTCTTTGTCAAGTAGAAATAAAGTTCAAGTTTGGTTGTTTTTTTGCAACTGAGGTTTAAAATGACATTGTAAAATGTGTCAACGGTCCCAAAGAAACAACCAACCAATATCCTGCCTCAACCAGGTATCATATGTCTAATGCTCCAAACTAAAGATAAGATGGTCATACTATAAACAAGTACTTTATTTTGTATAATTAACGATCTGTATATGATAAATATTTTCAGGCAGAGATAATAGCAACTTTAAGAACATTACTGACATAGAATCTTAAAGCAACATGCCACAGAACTATGCTAACCACATAGTATTATAAATTGCCATCTGAGAAAGATAATTCTCCCTATTTTTACCAACTGTAAAGATTACATATCAAATACAGCAAATATTTGTGAATTGGACACATGATCGTGGCAAAAAACTAATTATAATTATTAACTGAATCATAAATAATGATGAAATGAGTCATAAATCAAAAGTGTTTAAGGATTTGAAAATTGGCAAATATGATTAAAATAAAAAAAATATCTATGCCTTACAAAAATTTCTTGACAAAATTAAACAAGAAAAAAAAGCAGATGATTTAAACATAAAACGAGTAACATAATTCTTAAAGAAATATATTAATTAAAAATATAAAAATAATTACATTTATTCTTTACATCAACATTTTCCCATGATGATGATAAAGTCCGCAGAATAATGAATTGTCACCATGTAATTGTATTAACACATGTCTTACTGCATGCATACCATTGTTAGTAAAGTGAGTCTGTAGAACAGCTTCAAATTCCAAGTAGACCCATATCACTCCACTGATTCTCCATATTACTGGCTAATAAAGACTGAATAGACTAACTCATAAAGAATTTTAAGATGTTCAACACAAGCAGATTCACGCATACATAATTCAGTTTAAGTTATTGTGAAATTATTTACAATAAAAATTTCTCACAGCTCAGATTTCAATCTGATATATATATTTGTTATGATTGACGCTATTCAAAACTAAATGCAATGTGAGTTCAAGATAACACAACAATATATACAGTAATATATAATGATAATCTTCATATAATGATTGTTAAATTTGTCCATTTGTTACAAAACTTCTGGATCAGCTGCATCCTTCATCTCTCTCTCTCTCTCTCTCTCTCTCTCTCTCTCTCTCTCTCTCTCTCTCTCCTGCATACGTGTGTGAGTGTGTGCGTACGTGTACACACACACATATATATGCAAATATGACAGTATACCTGTCTGTCTCTCTTACCAAACTATTTTCATTTCTCAACACCATTGTTAAAAGCATTTACTTATTAAGCTACAATTGTTGAAGATAAGAACTTTCTTATTTTAAAATGGAACATATGAAAAGTAAACAAAAACCGAAACAAATTTCCATTCATAGATTTCTCTTCAGAAAACTTACAAATAAATGGGTTTTTAATTTGCTTTTCATAAGTTACTTTTATAAAAAAAAAAAAAGAAATGTCTGTCAACCTCTCTATCTATGTTTTTACACTGAGCTCTTTTTCCCAACACACAAATAACCCAGATACACAAGCACCATTTGTCAGTCTCGCTTCCTTCCCTTCCATTATTTCAGAGAGACAGTTGAATGATTAATTTCTTGCAGCCATTTTCAAGGAATCAGCTGCTGACACCTTCACAAAAGCAAGCAAAAAATTACTGGTGTTGAGGACATACTTTGCAGACTCTCTGTATCAACCTACAACCATCCAGTACAGATTCCCCACCCCAACCCCACCAGACCTGCATTCATCATGTTGATAAACAAAAGACAAAAGCATGCCCATCAAAATATGGCATTTCCCTGCCTACAACGGTACTCATACGTGGTCAGTTGTATGCTGCTCTCAGTAAATTTGAGGATCCTTCACACATGAAGATTCTTGCTGATCAAATCCAATTTACTATGTCAAGAATATTTTATAGATATCTTGGTTAAGAAAATGTTAAATTGATGAAAAATGTTGTCTGCACAGACATTGGTTGATAATCAAAATTTCCTGCTGTATACAATGTTGCATATAGAAATAAAAACATTTGCTTTATTAAATGTTTTTATAATTTCAACATTGTTTTATCTTTCTTTTAATTATTTCTTTCTTGAATATATACCTACATTTCATGAAACAATATATTACTTATTCCATGCATAAAGAAAAGGGTCCTGTACTAATTAGGTCCTGTACTAATCAGGAGTGGCTGTGTAGTAAGTAGCTTGCATACCAACCACATGGTTCCAGGTTCAGTCCCACTGCATGGCACCTTGGGCAAGTATCTTCTACTGTAGCTTCGGGCTGACCAAAGCCTTGTGAGTAGATCTGGTAGACAGAAACTGAAAGAAGGCTGCTGCTGTATGTATGTACCTATGTGTGTATGTGTGTGTGCTTCCTCCCCCACCCCCAACATCGCTTGACAACCGATGCTGGTGTGCTTACATCCTCATAACTTAGCAGTTCAACAACAGAGACCGATAGAATAAGTACTAAGCTTACCCATCACCTCACTATTTTCAAAAAGTTACAAACTCCTAATGTTTCACGTTTAGCTTTTGGGAAAGCAGGAAAGTTTCTTCAGAAATAATGTCATTTACCTGTTGTTTCTAGCATGTCAGGTTTTCTTGTGGTGGTCTGCTATTTCAGTACAACTCTACACATGCATGAAACATCAGAGGAAAGTGAAACATTAGGAGATTTTAGCTTTTTGAAAGTGGGTAGGTGATGGGTGGATGAGGTAGGGGAAGGGGCAGGGAGTATTTCTTTAAGAAAAATTAAACTTAAAAACAAAATATATATTCCCCAGATTCGTAATCTCTGTATTTTCCTACACGGATATAAAAAAAAAAATTTGATAAAAGTTACAAGTTAAGAAATTGCAGTGGGGATGGGAGGGAAATTATAATTTTGAAAACATGATTTCTGGGCAAAATTGTATTAACCACCTTTTATACAATGAAACAATACATAGTTTATGATCCTTCTTAAGAACAGAAAGCACTTTCATACAAACCCATGCAATTTAAACCCTCACCCTGCCCTTCACTTTTAAACAAACAATAACTTCTATTATGCCAGTAATCCAGTTCCTTATATATCAGCTGTGCTGATTCAACCCATAAGGAAGGAACAAATAATGCAATGTGGCTGTAGGTCATAACACCCAGACAATGACGGGATGCATTGCTATAATAAAATGACAAAATAATATATAATAGATATAAGATAAAACAATATGTAATTAGATATATTGTGGTACAGTGAAATATCACAGTACACATAAGATATAACTGCAAAAGATTATAATAATACAACTACACTGAAATGTGAAATATTTCCATACAAAGGAATGACAGAAGGTTAAGATTAGCTATGTAACAGCCCTGAAAATGAAATAGCTCTTTGATTTGGTTATCAAGGTTCAAGCAGTTATTTTTAGCATCTACTAAATGATTGCTACATGAAAACCCTGCAGCTGAAGTGGATACTGTCTAAGAGGATGCAAAAGTCTTCCTAAAACAGTGACCGTGATAAATCTCTGAAAACAAAAATTGAATGTCAAAGAATTTTTTAGAAGCTCTCACCACTTGCCAAAATCTGTTTTGGTCTGATGAAACATGAAGTAATTGCTATATCACATTGTTTTGCAATAGGTCAGGTTGTTTTTAACTGTACACTGGGAGGAGTTAAAGAGCAGATCCAAAGTCAGATTGTGCATGGTGAATAAGACCAATACAGATCACAAAAATCTATCTGGAATCTGAAGCTTTTCACATTACTCCTACAATCAACAATGAGCACATTAGTATTTCTGTTCAATGCCAAACTATTGTCAGTACACTTTATCATTAACCTCTGCCCTCTTGTATGCTTTACACATCAAACTTTATAACCTTTATGGAACTACTGAAATGCTATTTCAGGTAAAAAATTACAGTTTGAGGCTTAACACATATCCCCATGGTTCACCAGTGTTTATGATAATAGAGAAAGAAGTGTGGTGTGCCCAATCTAAAATCAAGTAGGATAACAAAATACTTAAACTCAGGTTATGATGCTTCAAAACTGACTTAGTAGGCTCAACAGTATTAAATTCTGATTAAAACAGCATTTTCACATAGGACCCTCCATGCCAAGTGGGTCAGCAGAGCATGAAAAAATATTGAAAAACCTTCATCTATAAGCTTAATTTCTATATACATGCTGTTGGTGATAGTTTTCCTTCTCTGGACTTTCCATTTTCTTTTCTGACAAAGAGATATGCTCCAAACATAGAAATATATATATATATATACACACACACACACAACAAAAGAGTTACATTATGAAAAAGAGCAACTATATAACTGGACAGTAATGTATAGGTTTAATATAACTCAACCATGATGAAATAATATCTGTTTCAACACTCAATTTCAAATTAAATTTCTTTCTAAAAATATTCAGAAAAATATCATTTCTTATTAAATATCCAACTAAACTTGACTTTAGCCAGACTAGGAAGCCATAGACAAAAAAAAACCCTGTTATTTGCTGTCACAAGAAACTACCATACATACAATTTTTCTATCTACAATAAAGCATTCTCTCATAATTGTAGTTTATCTAGTCTTAAACATATTCACTTAAAGGAGAAGCCATATGACCGTGATATCTATGGTAAAATATACAGTCAAAGTAGCCAGTTATCTCAATATAAATGGTTGCACAAAAGAGATAAGCAGAAGCAGAATTACAATTCTAATAAGCAAAAACTATATACGAAGATAATACTTGCTCATATTGCAAAATAATTTCTAACACTACGATTCTATTTCAGGGCATTGTTTGTAAACGAGTGAAGTCATACACTGTTACAAATGTTTTGAATATTTTCCATACTTTGTATTTCATGAAACAAAATACATAAATGTGATAACATTTTTACATCATAATTTTATAATTGCATAGTCTGAAAGAAAATGTCAGTACCTATATTCCTTGCCAACAAATGATCGTCCAGAAAAATACAATTGATGGTAATTTTTGTGTTACCCAATATATCATCAATGAAGAAACATAGCACATAAAATTAAACAAAGCACATACCAAAAAAAAAAAAAAAATCAATCAAAAGCAAATTTTCCAACAAGACAGTGGTGATTTTTGTTTTATAATTAACCAGAGTTCTCTTTTCTTTGGTTAACTTCCTAGTAGATGAGGAGTTACATATTGCCAGTGAAATATGTTAATGAATATTCTTTTCTTTTCTAGAAAAGCCCAAAATTTTTGGAGAGTGGGGGCCAGTCGATTAGATTGACCCCAGTATGCAACTGGTACTTAATTTATCAACCCCGAAAGGTTGGCAGAATTTGAACTCAAAACGTAAAGACAGATGAAATAGCACAAAGCATTTTGCCCGGTATGCTAACGTTTCTGCCAGCTCACTGCCTTAGATATGTTAATGAATATTAAAGTATCAAAATAGCTAATAAACTGCAATTTTTAGAGTGAAATGTTTCTTTAAGATTTCTCACCCTTTAGCCTGTTTATTCTAGTTATAATTCTTTGCCTTGTGTAAGTAGTATAGAAGGCCAGAAAATGAAGAGATTAGGTACCATTAGGATCATGGTTTTCATTTCACTTGGATCAAGTTAATGTTATAATGTAAATGTTATCAGCAAAGTAATATGCAACTTAACAATTCCATGTCCATCATAAAACCTTGCTTTATATGTTTGTAAATGAGAGAGGGGGGAGAGACAGAGAAAGAAAGAATTAGAAACAAGCAACTCATCACACACATTAGTATATTCACACACACACACATTTATGTATGTATTAAATGTATGTATGTGTGCATGCATGTATGTATGTATGTATTTCCATATACACCTGATATTTTCATAAACAGACACACCTGCACATATATATGTATATAAATCTATTATCACAAAAAGTATTAACACCCTCACCAGAATCTCAACCCTAATTCAATGCAAAATATCTCCCAATATGAAAAATCAGTTTATCAAATAAAGAAATGAAACATAATATTAATTGTTTTATATTTCATTTAAAAATCAATAAATTTTAATGGTAAATTAAAATTTATTGTTTCCAAATGTTGCAGTTTTCTAAATCTATGTATAAGGATTGATTCTGTTGATTTCACTTTTTTTTTATAATTTCTTGTTAAGTTTTTAAATTATAACTGAAATACTTTTAATTATATCTTAGAAAGTAGAATGACCTTCTCAGAAAAGAGAGGTAACCAAAATATTAGAAGCAGAATGGAAAGAGAACAAAGGACAAAAAGCTAACCTCTAATGCCAACAAAGAGATATTGTTAGAAAGGTTGGTACCTGATTTGGAAAAATTCACAGGTTAATTTTAAGCTGTTTTTCCCTTTCCCTTTTTACAAAATGCTAGAATCATCATCATCGTTTAACGCCCATTTTCCATGCTAGCATGGGTTGGATGATTTGACTGACATCTGGCGAACCAGATGGCTGCACCAGATTCCAATCTGATTTGGCAGAGTTTCTACAGGAAGGGTATCCACCTGTAGAATGCCTATGGCAATCACTACAACCCTGTGCAGTCAAAGCTAGTCAAGCATACTCAACACCACCACCACATTTGAACCCATAACAATGTGTTAGGTACAATTGTACTTAACTATTAAAATCCTATATTGCAGATTTTCACACCAGTTACCAAATCCTAAGCTGCACAAAAATGCCGTTTAAATAATATCCTTATTTGGGATGAAAAACTGAAACTAAACACTTCTGAGCAAGAAACTAAGTTGAGCACCATTTTAGAAAGAACTTCCTATCAAAATCCTTCCTACTTATTATATTTAACTTTTGAAATTTTAGCAAATAAAATTCTTTGGACTTTTTCTGCCTTTCGTTTTCGAGCTTAATAACAGTTAACACCTCAAATATTTAGTTAGAATTTGATAATATTATTTATTAGTGATTTATTTATTATTATCTATTTATTAATGATTTAATTAGGGAATCAATGCACAGGAAACAATACCTTGTAAATGTATGTCTAATGCTTGAGTGTATTCAACTTAAAGGGACAGATGAAGGGACATGACAACAGGTATAAATCAACAACAGATAAAAACTACATTCAAAACTTACACCAACAATTATATTGTATCAGCATATTTCATCCAAATTCATGCTGTAGTTATATTCTTATGATATTTATACAGGACAATCAGCATTTCCTCAAAATCTCAAGTTTCTAATCTCAAAACAATTGAGGTTCTTATACAGAGAAATCATTGTAGGATTTTAAGAGTTAAGCTATAACCTCACAGCCAGAGTATGTCTGATTTTCATAAACTAAACTATTTCAGTTCCTTATCTCCCTGCCAAAATTTATAGAGCATACAATTTCTCTAGAATTGCCAATATACGTACAAGCAGGAGGCTTGGTTGAAGTTAAGATTGATTTTTCAATTTTACATTTTTTCACAATTAAAAAAAGAAGTCGGTATTATGTGCCAGGAAGAAAAATCAATACACAAATCCAGTCATAGTGAGATCAAAGTGCCAACCTATATACCAGAATGCCATGAATACAAACCATTAGAACCACCTTCCTTTTGCTCTTATGTAAAGCACACTAGATTGCATACAGTTGAAACTAGGTACCATTTTCATTTCCTGGGTGATGGGCATTAGCAGAAAGGCTGTCTAATTGTAGAAATGATTTGCTTCAAATAATCATATAGGAAAAGGCAAAAAACAAAGAAGAAAGAATTCAATCTATGCTAATATTGATAGGTTTAAGAAAACTATTTTAAACATAAACTGTGTGTTCTTTAAACCAGCTACTCAGCCACCGAAAGGACAATTACCTCTTTTGTCATTTCCTTGCTGAAATAGTTTATAAATGTCATACACATCGTGAGTGTGGTATTATGCTTCAATTACTGTACTGACCACATGGTCATGAATTTAAACTTTATCATGGACAAGTTTCTAACGAAAGAGAGTACTCAACATAATCAAGTAACTCTGCTTTTTCTAGCATGAACATCACTAAACACTACTTTAGATATTTTCAAATGAACAGAAATATTAATATTTCAATAACTTCAAAATGAATGAAAAAAAAATAATTATAAAATTTAATATTCAAAAGTTCAAATATTAAGTATTGGGAAAAAATTGGAAATGAAATTAAAGAAATATTACTAACAAGTTTAATGATTGCTGTATAAATATATGAGTGAATTTAAAAACAACTGAAAAACTTGATAGTAAATGAAACTCTTAACTCCAGTGGATAAAAATGAAACGGCAAGTGAAATAAATCATCTAAATATAAATAACTCATCCAGCTTGAATAGTATTCCCAATTAAGCTCTTCACAGTCACTTTTTTTTACGATAAACCTGACAAATTTAATTAATCAATCTCCTGGAACTGGAACTTGTCTTGAACTATGTAAACTAGCTAAATGCAATCACTGTACATAAAGTAAGATGGCACATTCACACTGGCAAATAAATTTGCTTCTTATTTTAACTGTCAGGTACTTAAGAAAACTACAGAGAAAAGAATATATTCCTATTTAACCAAATCCAGTTTTATATATGAAAAAAATTTCTTTTAAAACCAATTAGGTGTTAATTATACTTCCATTAGTCTCAATCACACATATACACAATTACAATATGACTAAACACCAAGATATAGTGAGAGCAGAATACTGACTTAAAGTATGACAATATAAACTAATAAATGCTTTGTGCTAACACTATTTTTTTTTTGTCTTTGTTCAGTTCAACAAGCATCAAACTTAAACCAATTTAGAAAAACAAGTATATCACCATTATCATCATTTTATGTCCATTTTTCTACACTTGCATGAGTTTGATGAATCTTGTCCAGCACAACACTCACCACTTTTTGCAGTTGTTTTGTCATCTCTTTGAGGAGATTCACCTTTCTCCACTCTGTTCCATACCTTCTTTGGTCTTCTACTGCCAGAGTTAACTTCCATTTGACCCTTCTTTACCCAATTGTCATATGCCTTACGTGCCCTTACCATTGACGCCTTCTCTTCTGGTATGCTTCATTTTGATTCTTTTTACACTCTCACCTCATTTGCGCTTCATTGTTCCTATACATTAATATTAAACATCCAGAAGACCATGTTTCCTCTAATCCTTTCTAGCCTTCATACATCCTCCACATTCAATTCATATTTTGTTACCATGCACCATGCAGTCTGTCCTTCATTTGGAAAAGGAATTGGGCAAGGCATATGGAACTTCTACTGATGTTTTTTTTTTTATCTTCAGCTATACCATTTCTTTGTTGAGTATTATGGTACTCACTGGATATATAAAATACTTTTTTAATTATAGAGCAACATCTCAAAGAGAAAGTTCCAAGACCTATTGATATTGGTAGTTATATTCATGAATTCCATACATTACAATTTAAATATGATATTTGTCAATTTGATGACACCACTGTCTCATTTGCATATGCATATTATTCAAAATGAAAAAAATTCTCTTAAAACTCAGGTTGAAGCAACTATCACATGGCTACTGACAACTAAATTATTGTTAACATTAAAAAAACGAACTAAATTCATTATGTAATGATGAAAAACAAACATCAGCTAAAAATAACTATAATTTTCCTCAATTCATTAAGTATAATAACAGACAAACTTTGGTCTTATTAGACCTCATCAGCAGAACATAAGCTTCACTGTACTTCTTTGAGTAGGGATGAGAATTATCAAGTAGATGTACAATATTGTTGATGCAAATTTCATACCTGCTCATGTACAATACTGTACAACTGCTAAGTGATTCTTACCTTAAATGAGGCGAAGTCTACACTAAGAAAGATTTAATAGGACCAAAACTTACCCAGAGTTGTCTTTTGCACTTGTTGAAATGATTAAAATTTTAGTCACTGAGCTAATATCATCTTCTTCTCAGCACTTAATTATTTTTAATTAACATTTTGATGCTCACTGCATTAACTATCGTTTTTCATGATGTCTTTGAGTAATTCCTTTCACACCCAGGTGATTGGTTTCCTCAAAGCATTATTGAATGCAAACCTTTTTATATTATTTTCCATCTATGAAGAAAGTTGACAATAAAGGAAAAACTCAAATTATATGAGAAACCCTTTTTAGTCAGATATGTTAGCTATCTATATTATTAATGAATATCTACTTGATCCATGACATTAAAGGCCAGAGTACTAAATTAGTTTTGGCTAATGGAATTCAACCAAAAGCTACATTACAATATGCCTGCCTAAAACGACTAACATATCTCTATCCTACTCTAATTTTATTCCTATTTGATTTTTGAAATCCCAGTGTAATCCATAAGATGCAAAGAAATGTTGAAATTTATTCCAGCATCATAATATATTCTCTAAATATCCATATCCACACTAATGACCAATTCTCTAGAGATAAAATTCCAAAGCTTAGTGATATTAATGTAATACATATATCTTTAACGTTTTGTATAAATTTACTATGCTTGCATGGTTGGGATTGGTCTTTATTGGTGCAGACTATTTAATAGTTAGATATTCTTTCTTCTTCTAAACCATAAAGTGATTGTGGAAGAGGCATTTTTCTCAATCAGGGAAACTGGAAAGAGTAGAGTTATGAACCTTACTCAGGGTTATAATACAATGACAAAAATATTTGAGCTTATGACTATATGGTTAGTAGACATTACAGCTAATGAGCCTCATCGCAGCCATTGTAATTCATTTGATAATAAAAACAAGATTCTGCTTTGTTTTTTTTTGTTTGTTTTGTTTTTTTGGTAGTGTGGTTAGTCTTTATTTGTAAAGATCTTGAGAATCCATTCCAATCAAGAACTAGATGCAAAAATTATGAGACTGTCTGCATCTAGTTGTGTCACTATTAAGAATGATTTTTAGTAGCACAAGGCCAAAAATTGGTAGAGGAAGGGTACAGTTAATTGAATCACTCCAGCATTAACACTTCAAAGATGAAAGACAACATTTCTTTGTGGAGCTTGGATTGGAACATAGAAAGATGAAATTAAATATTATTAGACATTTATTCTGATACTCAAACGATTCTTCCCAATTATAATTATTTAATCCTTAACAACCTCACTTTCATTCACTTGGAAGCTAATTTTTATAAATAGCATGACTACTTGAATGCTTCTGCATACAATGTTGCATTGGTGAGCACATTTATAAATACCTATACTCTTAATTATAAAGATAGCTCTGGAATTAGTCTCAATATATTTAATTCTTGGAATATTTCAAAAACTAAAGCGAGATTATAATTGAGGTGAGTGAAAAGTACATATTGAAGAAAAAGAAGATGCATCAAGTCCACAACCACAGTGAAGACAAATTAACTGCATCATCCAAATAAAGCTAATACAGGGTAAGGAGGACATGTCGGTCAAGGTGGACAACCTTCCTAGTACTAGTAGCATGATAAAATACACCTAGTCTCAAAGTAAAACGGTTGCGAATAGGAAGGCTATCCAGTCTTGAAAAACTTCCATGTCAAACACAACAACACAGAATGGTAATCTTTTCTTTGTATGTACAAGAACACAATGGACTGGTAGAGACAGATCCAATACAGGCCAATGTAAAAGGGTATATTATAGCAATAATAATGAGAATACTTAGTAATTGAAACAATGTTACAGACACACATGCTAAAATTCATCATTGTAACTTGGCATCTTCACGTGTGTGTGTGTGTGTGTGTGTGTGCGCGCGCGCATGCACACACACGCACGTACACACATCTGGATAACAATGCGTGGTAATTACTTTTGCTGAAGTTATCAGTACTATAAATCAAGTTAGCCTAGTGACAGATCACTTCCTCCACAAATCAAATGACTCTGGAAGATGTTGTTGTATGTCCTCCCTAATAAATTGTCTCATGCTGACATTGCTACAGCTTTTCCTGGTAGGCTATAAATTAAGTGACCATAAATACATGATTATAATTTCTTTTTTTCATTCTTTTGTTCTTTTAAGTTATCATGCAAGATTTGAAGTTGGTCGCATACACGAGTAAATGACTTTTGGTGATTAGTTTCATCCCTATGTTTCGAATTCAAATCCCACTATGACCAATTTTGCATTTCATCTCAAAATTTGAAATAAGATTCAACTATGGTCCCTCACCAACAAATTGCAACCTTGTTTCAATGTAGGAAATTAATATTTGGTTAGATACTATATCTATTTGTTTTCTTCTTTCTTCTTCTCTTCAGTCCTTTATTTTTCAAGAGCAAAATCTCATTGAATGATCAAAATTTCAAATCATATCTGTACTTTCATAGCATTGCTGTAGTAATTAAGTTATCTACTAGACTAACTTCATCATTTGTCTTTCCCTTTCTAGATTAAGTTTCCATAAGTATATTTGCCTACTATATTTTACATGCTCATAAGACTACATATAATTCAATACAGGTAATAATTTCTTTTATCTCTGATGAAAAACCCTACCTGAAATATTAGATAACTCTTCTTTCTCAGGTAAACTAACTTATACCACTTTCTGAGCCTTTTTTCAATTCACTATTTGTTGATGCAGACTATCACTAGATTCCTCATAGTCTACTGTCTCGTTGTATTAAAACTCTAGGCCAAAGCGTATAACTGACAAGGTAAGTGAAAAGTGGGAGTAGAGCCTACATGATGTAGTAAAAAGAAGAGTATCCAACAATAGAAACTATCGCTTCAACAGAATACAGACATATAAACATGCTAAAACTGCTCCAATGTATGAGTAACATAGAAAAATGTGTTTAAAACAAGCAGCAGAAATAATAAAGAGATAACACAAAATGCTTTGTAACTATATCTTTTGTTCATGAAGTCTATAAAGTAAGTACCAGTAATATTCTGAAGCCAATTAAATCAACATCTCCCTTTCTTGTAAATTTATACAGCCCTATGCCAAAGTAGTAAATCATTATTTTAATATAGTTAAAATCTATTACAGTACACAGTTGTGCATCACTTTAAAATCTACTGCAGGTTTTTGCAGTTCTCTCAATTAAAATTATTAATTTGTTCAGCTGTTTATTTTTTCATTCTGCGTCATCTTTAAGAAATCTATTTTCAGTACTGCATCATACTAAAATAGAAATAATGATTTCTTTATTTTACTTTATTCCTTTTTATACAGAAAAAAAAAATTAGAATAATGTTCTGAAGAAATTATTTTCTCGTGTGCATATAAATACATGTGTGTATATATGCACACACACACATACACACATATATATAAACATACATTTATATATGTGTATGTATTTGTAGAGATTATGTAATGTATAAATTTCAATTTTCAAACAAGAAAAAGGTTTTGTTAATATTGTTTTTAGTCAAAAATGAAAAAAAAAAAAGTACATTTTTATCAGAGCCGAGTAACTTTCACATTTTACATGTAAACACCTTAATCATCCTGCTATATACTTTGTTGCCAAGACAACAAAGATATGTATAGAAAACAGCATATAAATAGCTTATGTACTATGCAACCACCTTTAGTCTAATCTAATGAAGCTAACATAAATTCTAATGAAAATTAGAATTCTAATCAAAATTACCTCATAATTAAAACAATTTTTTGTTTAATCAAGATCCACCATTTACTAACTACATGTGTGTGTGTGTGTGAGAGAGAGAGAGAGAGAGAGAGAGAGTGTATGTGTGTGTGTGTGTGTGTGTGTGTGTGTTTTGCCTTAGGACTGCAATTCCTTGATGGAGTTATAAGGACACTATTATGACTGTGTTTGGGGAATTTTTAGACCTGAAGAAGCCCAGCTCTCTTCAGGTCTGTCCACAGTCAATTTCTTCCAGAAAGAGAGACTGAAAAAGAAGAACTCACTCAAGTAAAGAATTGCTATTTTGTTTATCCACTCCAAAAGGGATTAAAGCAAAGTGTTTTAGATCAATGTAGAGTCAGAACAATTACTGCAAAACAATCTCCACCTTTGGTCTTCCAACCATCACATCCTGAGAACTGAGAAAAGGGTTTATCCAAAACATATACAAAATGAATACACAGGTACATATGCATGCCAATGTGAGCTTAAAGGTTCAGGCACCTACCCAGTACCTCCATCCTCCCCACCAAAAAAACCTAAACAGATAAAACCCCTTACACACATTCCAACCCCTCTGTATATATTTTCACCAAACTCTTGCCACCTTACAGCATCTCAAATACTTTGGCTCCAAGGAATATAATTCTTGATAAAACTTTTGCTCTGTTCATCTTCTTTCAAAGCATCCACAAAACAAATGTGACATTTTTCACCTCCAGAAACAGAGAGCAGTTACCATGTTCTTTCCATACCAGACATCTCTGAAGAGCACATGGTATTACTAAACCATACCGTTATCTAATAGCTGGTTATTTAATTACTCAATGCAAAACCAATAAGATTGGCTGAAATGGATCTATAATACTGTTTACTTTGACCAATGTACTCTCTTTATTGCCACATGTATGACTGCATAGTTCTTCTGTCTTATGGATTCTTAGATAACTATAAATATTTTATGGAAGATTTACACATACCTATATGCATATACAAAAAAACTCCATAGACTACAGAGACTTTAGAATGTAGCTATTTATATTTATTTCATCCACTGTCTAACATTGAGTGTACACTTGATGTCATACAGTAAATGAAATATAAATTTTTTCATAGATATGTATCCATTCTATGGTAGATAGGATTTCAAGATGATGAGAGACATTATTCCTTAAAGCTAGAAGAAACAAAACACAAAGAATCACATGACATACCCAGAAATACAAGAAAACCTGTTTTATGTAGCATTTTGTCAACATTAACGTTGTTGGTTGCAGGATTCCAGCTGGCCAATTATTAGTTCCCTACATTTATGGCAAGTAGAAAAAACACCACACAAGATATTTTTATTTGAAAGCACCAGGTTTTCAGTTTTCTTGACAATAAACAAGACACACACACCTGGCTTCAGTTTAATTCCTGTCTAGCAAATTCCACGTAAAAGGCAATGGTTTCAATGTAAGACTAAATACCATGCAGTTGGATCAAAGTCAGGGCCACATGGCTGCAAAATGAACTTCTTAATCACACAAACATATCCAAAGCTATTATGATTATTCATTAATGCTTTAGGATCAATTTTGCTAACATTTAATTACTTTAATAGTTTTATGTAGTGTGTGTGTGTGTGTGTGTGTGTTCATTCTTTTGTAATAGTTGCAAGAACATTTATTCTTTGCACTTAGCATTTTGACAACTTTCTCACTTAATTCATTATTCTGCTTTCCCCCCCCCACACACACACACCACTACCACCACCACCACCACCTCTCTCCTCCTCCTCCTCTTCACCTCTCTGACAACATAAATCTATCAACTCATATTATTACATTTTCCTTAGAATGTAAGAATAACCAGTTGAGAGTTTTTTTGTCATGGCATTTAGTACATAACAGCTTAACTTAGCTCATTATATTTTTAATTCTGCAAATTTCACTGACCAGAAAATATTTCTAACTCTACTACCAGATCAACAGGACTGGGTAAAAGATCAGACTTTTTCCTAAACATAAATTTATTTAACTTTGAATTACTTGAAATTATCTCTCCTTTCCTTTAAGAATCACTAACGACTACCGGTAGGCTTTTGTTTTCTTTCTCCAGCTAAGAAGGGGGATATCAGTTGAGAATATTTTGCATTCAGTACATCATCCCTTAACTTACTGAACTACCAAAGTTGACAATTACACAAAATTCCCATCCCATTCTACAGCTGATACAAGGATCTTCTTATTTAGAAAAAAAACCCATCTGATCCATTCCAAAACTGATGAACAATAATATCCTTACATACAAGCACATCAAAATAAACATTGAATATAAGAAGGTACACTTGTGTAAATCCTGCTGCATATACACCCATTATAAAGCTACTTACTCAAGTACATGCCCACATATACATTAGACAAAATACTGTTTTAGAAATATGCACACTTGGTGACTTATATTAAACATTCATACATTAATTTAGATACATGTGTATGGAAGAAATTTCTATGAGAAATTTCCAGAATAATTTGCATCATCAGAAACTTCATTATATAACTTGTAAAGTTTAGGTTTTGGTAAAGAAAACTATGGATGTTTCATTATTATTTGGAAGATTTCATTTACACTTTATTCTGGTTACAGAGCTCATAGTAATGAGATATAGTGCAGTGGCTGTAAGGAAAGAAAATATTACTAAATACAAATTTCCAATAAAGATCTATTTTGTGCAGTGCAACAGAAGATGGAAAAATACAAACGTTTGCACAAAATTTGAATTCATATAGAAATATGTACACCTAAGCTCACACATATGCATACACTAAAAAGAAAGCATTATATGATAATCATCATCGTTCTTTTGTATCCACCTTCCAAGCTAGCATGAATCGGAAGGTTATTCTGATGCAATCATTTGCAGCCAGATGCTCATCCTGTTGCCAACCCTTTAGGTGTCCCTTACGACATGCAGTGACAGTTTTCCTATTCTAATATCAAGACACACACATATAAATGTAATTTCAATTCCAATTTTGTCACCCTTTTCAAGCCTAGCCAGGCTCATGGGCCCGGTTTCAATTCCCAGATCGGGCGTTGTGTGTGTCTATTGAGCAAAAACACCTAAAAGCTCCATGTGGCTCTGGCAGGGCGTGGTGGCGACCCCTGTTGTACTCTTTTGCCACAACTTTCTCTCACTCTCTCTTCCTGTTTCTTGAGTAATGCTGTGATGGACACACACAACACCCGATCTGGGAATCGAAACCATGATCGTCCGATCGCGAGTCCAGTGCCCTAACCACTGGGCCATTATGCCTCCACATATAAATGTAAGTTATATTAAATTTCCTACACACATTTCATCATTATGATTTTATGGAGCCCTACAATAGAAATTCCAAATGCATATAGATGCTGAGCCACAACGGAATCTGAAGGAACAGTTTATTGTATCAAGTTACGCACACACACTCATACATACACATTTATGTAAGCATAGATTTTTTTTTTTTATTACAAAAATGTGGCTATTTGCATTCGTTTAGAAGAACTGATTTTTACAGCGGAGTAGTTTTCTTAGTAGTTTTATAATGGGTGTACATGCAGCAAGATCTTTCCTGCTAGGAGACAGCAGTATTGTAACTTTAGATCAGGAGCATGTACCAAGTTGGTTAGAAAACACTCCATGTCTCCTTTTGCATGGTATCAAAACAAGCAAACTAAAGTAGGAAACCACAGGATAGTTCAAACTGTGACAGTTGGAATAGATATTCATACACTTCTACAAGCTAAAACTGAGACATCTTAAACAAAAGGTGCAGGTGTGGCCGTGTGGAGGTGCAGGCGTGGCCATGTGGAGGTGCAGGCGTGGCCATGTGGAGGTGCAAGCATGGTCATGTGGTTGCTTCCCAACCACATGGTTTTGGGTTCAGTCCCACTGTGTGGCTCCTTGGGTAAGTGTCTTCTGCTATAGCCTTGGGCCGAGCAAAGCTTTGTGAGTGGATTTGGTAGATGGAAACTGAAAGAAGCCTGTTGTACGTGTGTGTGTTTATATGGGGTCAATTTGTTTGACTAAAGGCAGTGCTCCAGCATGGCCGCAGTCAAATGACTGAAACAAGTAAAAGAATAAAAGCCACTGAACAAGTTATCTTTTTCAAATCAAGAGGAATAATTTGCAAAATTGATTCCAGTTGAGTAAAGCAACATTTTGTTATAAATATGATATAATATTTTAACCTGACAATACCTTTCATTTTTGGGGAGTAAATAAAATAAACTACCAATCAAGTATCAAAGTCAAGGTAATTGCCTAAAGCTCCTCCCTCAAAATGTCTGACTTTGGACCTTAATAAGAAATCATTATTAATCTAACCATAACCACTTTCAGTACAAATAGGCAAAATAGGAACAAATAAAACATAAAAGCAAAGAAGAAATATGCAGTGGCTCCTATACTAGAGAGGAAAAAGTGGTAAGGGGTTCAAACCCCCAACTGCAAAATTACCAGCTCATGATCATGAGTGAGCCACAATCAGATCGTATGAATTTCACATGAACAACCTTAAAAGTTGACGAAACTATGATGTGAAAAGCATCTCAAACGATCTTGAGATTTGTGCCCTTTTTCCCAAGTCAAGTAGTTCAGTACCCAAATCAAGTCAGAGTGATGTTGGTATTCAAGTAGGACATATTTTCACACTCACACAACAAAGAAAAACCCTAACAATTTGTGGTTGGCTTGGATCCTTTGTCTTTCTCCTTCCTGATAGCAAATGGTCGAGCAAATGCAGTTAAATCAATTCCTACATACTATTCTTCTAACCAGTGAGAATTTATATATGTGTATATGCATAACCTCCTCTTAATAAAATCTGTTGTTAAATGTTAGCGGGTTTGCTTTCCTTGTTATATATGCAGCCAAGCTGATCTTACATTCAATTAATAAAGCCACAACATCAACCTTTCTCACAACAACTCAACCCCCACAAAAATGGTGGGTCAACAAAAAGAGGACTTCACCAACCAACCTCGCAACTGAGTCATTCTACTAGAACAAAAACATGGAATGAATTTTCTGAGCAATACAGTAATATAGAACTTCTAGTTCACTTTGATTGAAGCTGATGCCCATATATGTGTGTATGTGTGTGTGTTTTAGTATACATGCATGTGTTAATGTATTTACATATATACGTATGCTTATAACTTTATATGCAAACTTGTTTAGTTAAATACACAACTAGAGTCTATTAACCAATGTAATGGGTTTTTCCCCTTGACAGCTTGTCATATTAACATAGTGAAGTAATGTATTAATTTTCAAATTGTAAAGAAGGAAAAGTAAGCTCATGACTACACTACAGCCATCATCAAAGTAAAGGACAATGTTAACTTTCTGTGAGAAGAATGAACATTACAGCAAATGAAATGTCCATTATAAAAATTGTGATTTCACTGATTGCATATGAATATTGTCATAGTGCAGCATAAATATGTTATATGAATATTTGGTTGCTATTTCTAGAAGTTTGTATGACTGCATAGAGGCTCTCCTCTTGGATTGTGTATGCCGCAATTTAATGTATAGGTGGAGGTATTATTTACAGCTCTATTTTCTAGGCATTCTGTTAAACATTTGGAAAGAGACAAGAGTGTCTAGCCAATGCAGCAATTATTAGGAATATGAGCATTTCAATTTAAGAACTACATTAGCAACATTCAATGCCTCTTCAGCCAAGTAGCTAGGAAATCGTTTTCTATCATAATATCCCTGACTTTCATGTTCTGGTTATATACAAATCAAAGTACTCTATCTGACAATATAACACTTTATTGGTTCTCTAAAACTGGGGGGATTGTTTTTATCGAAGAACTTGTGTGCACTGATGTGTTTAAAGCTATTAACATATATGATTTTCTTTTTATTGTTAGTATGGTTGTTGCTGAACATAAGCATAGCTGTGTGATTGAAATGTTTGCTTCATGACCAAGTCATTCAGGGTTCTATCCCATTACACTACACTCGGATAAGTGGCTTCTATCATAGCTCTGAATCAACCAAAGTCAAGAGAATCAAATGAGATGGAAACTGAGCCTACTAGATGGACTATTTGATAGAAAAGTGGACATCCAGCCCAGAGGGTGGTGAGCTATGTCCTGTTTGCAACGCTATGTTGTGCCTGTACCAATGACACTTAATTTTCAAAATGACCCAAGTCCACCAAACTGTAAATCATTTTCAAGTTCAATTACTTAAACAAGTAAAAAACTGAATTTCAGAGGAAGGCAATTGTAAACCACCTCTGTAATTTTTTCAGCACAACTATGTGAACATAAATGTTCTACGGCAGTTTTCCAACCAGGACCCTGGCAAAGTTCAGTAGGATCACAGAAAAATTTTGGAAAAGGGTGGGTGGGGTGGGAGTCACTGGTTCAATGAAGGGGGTCACAAGCTCAATGAAGGGGGTTACACAATTACCATTCTATTTCTTCCTAAAACTTTCTGTTACCATCTGTAAGTCTTTAAAATCTACACACAAAAACATACTTACACAAATGCAAAATGTATTTTCTTTATTTTAAGTTCCATCATGGCAGAAAAAGAAAAGAGATTCATTTGACACTTCAATAATAATTTATCATTGATGAATAAAGTATCGAGTTAGCATAGGAAAGTCTTGCACAAATTAAATATTACATGACTGATTTGAAGTTCATACATCGGGTGACAGTCTCTAAGAGTAACTGCCTGTCACTTCATTGAACTTTGGGACAGTGTTGTAACATTTCTGAACAGCAAGCAGCTTAGAGAAGAACTCCAAACTGCCAACTGTGATATATTTTACCTTTCAGATATATTTGAAAAGAGAAATTTGCTAAACTAAGAGCTACAAGGTATAAATACAAACCTTTTAATTTGCAAAGATGCTACTAGTGCTTTCTTTGGTAAACTTAACCTGTTCATGATAAACATTGAGCATAAAGAGTTGATGCATTTTTTAACCCTTGTTAATAATGATAAGGAGCTGCAAGAGGATGATATTTTAGTTTACACTGAGCACTTGAAAAAAATTGCACAAGGATTGGGTTCAAAGATCTCCTGGAAATGAATATTCCAAGTTGGATGGTAAACCACTTTGGAACAAATGTAGCTGATGTTGATATCAGATTGTAAGAACACTTACTCAGTTGCAGAGTAATCAAATTGCTCAAGCTAAATTTAATCATGGACAATCAATGACTTATGGACAAGGAGTGAAATTGCTATGAAATTCCCATTGATTTAGCAGGAAGTAAAATTATATTTCATTGCCTTTCCAACTTCTTACCCAACTGGGTCAGATTTTAGCCAAGTGGCTTTCCAATTATCAAAATCTCACAATCACATAAAAAGTGTAAGTAGAGGTGATCTTTGTTTGGACCCTGGCACTGAAAAACTTATGAAATTGCATCAGTCACTACAATCTTACTGAATAAAAGTAGTAATAAGTTTTGTGCTTTTTTTTTGGTGGGGGAGGCTAAAGATTTTTGTTTTTGTCTTCTAAAAGTAATCATATTTTAGAAGTTATTAATTTTCTGGGTGCCAATAGTTTTTTTGTTATGCATGTTATATCAGAAAAATATTACAAATGGTTGTTTTATTGAACCCAGAAAATAATTTTGTTTTTATGAAATAGAATAGAGAATAAATGTGCAATTAATAGACACACTGATATTTTTTATGAAGTTTATTATGTTAATGGTAGAAAACAGGTCGCTTTGAAAAGAAATTTTTTTAATGTTTATAAATTTTTATTCAAAAATTGCCTTCATTATAAGTTATGAATTTTTAAATATTCATAGAAATAAATTTCATGGCAATAAAATTAATTTAAAACAATTAATATTTAAAATTTCATTATTATTTGATAAATTTTATTTGTATTAAAGATTTTAAAATGTTCCAAAAATGACCTGTTTCTACTAATATCCATTCATTAATGTCCAGTGGGGGCACAGAAAAATTAATGGTTCCAAAGGAAGGCTACGAGCTGGAGGTAGAACCACTGTTCTACCACCAGAACTCAGATTTAACTGGATGGTTCCATTCCACTCAACGATTGTTGCTGAAACTAAGATTATTGTAGCAGTATGTATTGATTATTGTACTACTTGTGTAGTTTGTCATGCTGAATATCCATTGATTGGAGATAGCCAACAAAGGAAGTTCCATTTATTAGTTAGAGTGTGATATCTATTTTTGGTTTCCAGTTGTTGTCATGTTAATTGATAAAGTCATAAGTAGGGCTATGAGGATTGTAGTAACATCTGTGTTTCCTGAAGGATATATGTATTTGCTGTTGATGAAGCTGTTAGGGTAATTATCATTGACAAGAATTTGCTTCAAAATGTGATTTTGACAGCTAAGGCATTTGGTATGGAACATTGAGAGAATTTAAGCAGAATTTTCATCTCAAAAACAGATTTCATTCTTAACAGCTTAGTGGCTTAGAAATACTACACACCCATAATTGTGAAATTGATTGACTAGTGCAAGAGCATAGGTATACATACACAGGTATGTAAGGATGTGGTAATTTAAGGATCCAGTTACATTCACTAGTTTGATGGAGACTACAATATACAGAAGTTTCCCCATTTGGCAACTGTGTGTGAGTGTAAATATATGGAATATATTTATATACATTTATATAGAATTACATGTAAAGATGTACCAATTTACTTTGACATGTATACTCATGAAAAATTATAAACACACACACACATACATATATATACATATATATATATATATATATGTAAACATACACAAATTGTATTCATGTATAGAATATATACATATATAATATCTTTAAGCATTAGATATGTTTGAAGTAAATTTAGACATGAAAGAAATTAAGTGTGAGATATTCAAAAGCAAAATAATAAAAAAAATGCTGAGAGAGCGAGAGAGAGAATATTTGATAAATTACAGGGATAAGATCTGTTTTAGGAGCTTATTCCCAACATCATCATCATCATCATCATCATTAAACCTGCTATCAATAAAAATAACAGTAATGATAATAATTCTTCCCAGCATAATAACACCACTATGAATACTTTCCCCTTCTTCCATTCTGCCATGATGAGAAAGCCCTTGTATTGTCACTACTCCATCAGAAAGTAAGGATTATGGAGGATTTCAATCAGCTTATTCAAATATCAGACCAATTAAACTTAAAGCTGGCAAACAATTTCAATGAATAAATCAAGTCTTTGGTAGAAATTCTGCTTTTCATTTACTTTTATTTCTCCTAATTTGTTTTTAGTTTCCTACCGTCGTTTTCATTAATGTATTCATTTACTACCTCCATGTCTGAACGGTATTTTCTGGCAGTTGTTAAAAAAGGGTTAAATCAATAGGCCTTCTTTATTTTCTTTTTCTTTTTAGTTCTTGTCTAACCTACATTACAATGTAACCGTTTTGAAAAATTAGATAGATAGATAGATAGATAGATGGACGGATAGGTAGACAGATAGACAGACAGGTAGATAGATAGCTGGATGGATGGACGGATGAACAGACGGACGGACAGACGGACGGACAAACAAATGGACAGACAGACGGACAAACGGATGTACAGGTAGATAGATAGATATATAGACAGGTAGACAGGTAGACAGACAGATAGATGGACAGGTAGACAGGTAGACAGACAGATAGATGGACAGATAGATAGATAGATAGATAGATAGATAGATAGATAGATAGATAGATAGATAGATAGATAGATAGATAGATAGATAGATAGATAGATAGATAGATACATGCATATACATATATACATTATATTTACACATATACACATAAAAATAATGTTCCACACCAAATGTCTTAGCTGTCAAAATCATATTTTGAAACAAATTCTTATCAATGAAAAAAGAACTTGACTGAGAACCCGTATCACAGTGATGATGATGTCATATCAGCTGTTGATGACTTTTTGGCCAACTGGATGAAAGCCTCTTCATTAATGGGACCCAAGCACTGCAACATGGATGGAAGAAGTGTGTGGTGGATCACAAAAGGAACTATATTGAAAAACAAACCTCATTTGGTCACATTCCATGAAAGTATCTTGGTCAGCTTTTATAAACTTTTCAGCTGATCCTCATATATATATATATGTATATACATACATATATAAATACATACACACACACATATATATGTGTGTGTGTGTGTGTGTGTGTGTGTGTATGTGGACTGGTTACCGTGCCCGTGGCACATAAAAAGCACTATTCAAGCGTGATTGATGCCAGTGCCACGTGACTGGCTCCCATGCTAGTGGCACATAAAAAGCACCCTCTACACTCTCAGAGTGGTCAACTTTAGGAAGGGCATCCAGTTGTAGAAACCTTGCCAGATTAGACTGGAGCCTGGTGCAGCCTCCTGGCTTCCCAGACCCCAGTCAAACCATCCAACCCATGCCAGGATGGAAAGCAGATGTTAAACGATGATGACCATGATGATGATGATATATATATATATATATATATATATATGCATATGTATATGTATACACACACACACATACACACATATATTTTACCTTTTATCCTTTACTTGATTCAGTCATTATACTGCGCCCATGCTGGGGCACCACTTTTTAGCTGAATGTATCAACCACAGTACATTTTTTTATTAAACTCTGATACTTATTTTATTGGTTCTTTTTGCTGAACTGCTAAGTTACGGGGACATAAACAGACCAACACCAGTTGTTAAGCAGTGGTGGTAGGGAGCAAACACAGACAGAAACACACACACACACACACACACACATATACATATATTTGCAATGGGCTTCTTTCAGTTTCCATCTACCAAATATGTGTGTGTGTGTGCGTGAGTGTAAACTGGTTTCTTTCAGTTTCTTTCCACCAAATCTACTTATGAGGCTAGAGTAAGAAGCATTTGCCCAGGGTGCCACACAGTGGGACTGAATCTAAAATCACATGGTCAGGAAGCAAGCTTCTTAACCACAAAGCTGTGCCAGATATATGTCTAAGACAATCTTAGTAACAGTTACCAGTCAAAATCATTTCAGTTTATGTCTTATCATAGGGGTTTTCTCTGAATTCTTTGCCACAGGAGTGGCTGTGAGGTAAGTAGCTTGCTAACCAACCACATGGTTTCAGGTTCAGTCTCACTGCATGGTACTTTGGGTAAGTGTCTTCTACTATAGCCTCGGGCCGACCAAAGCCTTGTGAGTGGATTTGGTTGGCGGAAACTGAAAGAAGCCCATCATGTGTATATATATATATATGTATATATATATATGTGTGTGTGTGTATATGTATGTATGTGCGTGTATATGTTTGTGTGTCCCCCAACATCGCTTGACAACTGATGCTGATGTGTTTACGTACCTGTAACTTAGCGGTTTGGCCATAGAGACCAATAGAATAAGTACTAGGCTTACAAGAGTAAGTTCTGGGGTCGATTTGCTCAACTAAAGGTGATGCTCCAGCTTGGCCACAGTCAAAATGACTGAAACAAATAAAAACAAAAAATATTCTGAACTCTCTCAGGCCCAGTTATCTCAGTAGTAAATAGCTACCAGTGTACATATACAGCTTGTACCATCAAAATAGTGTAAGCAAAGTGTATTCCACTAAACTTGTGAGCTCAACTCTTATCATCTTCATAGTAACACCCTTAAAATCAACAGATAATTATCTATTGATGGATGCATCCGATTTAGAAAAGTTGAACATTTGACTATTTATCACATTTGCATTGATTAATATTTATTAACTGGTGTTTAGAAACTATTACAATAATAACAGCCATGAAAATTTCCAACATTGTATGGTTTAGGAGAACAAGCCAAAATATCAACAACATTTTATTTAAATCTTGTTTATCTCTGCAAAGATTGATTACAAGAAATGCATATATTCTTTATTGTTTTACTACTTTCAGTAATTGAATTCTAACCATACTGGGGCACCACTTTCAATTAAGTCAATTCTAAAAATTCCCTGGCATTTAGTTTTATCTAAATCTTTTTAGAGGTATGCTAATCTATCTGTCTAATGCTAATTTATCTATCTTTTAGAGGTATGCTAATCCCTTCAGCAAAATTACTATTTGATACCTTAAAAAAGGTATACATTGAAATTCCATACAGTATAACCACTGTAATCTATGGACACATAAGGGTTAGGATTAGGAAGATTAACAAAGCAGGCTTTGTTTGTGGCAAATGCACTGAAGCAATAAACACTAAAAACACGTGGGAAATAGATTCGTGAAAAGCACTACTGGAGTGTGATCATTGCCAGCGTCGCCTTACCAGCATATGTGCCGGTGGCATGTAAAAAATACCTTTCGAGTGTGGTTGTTGCCAAAACTGCATAACTGGCCCTTGTGCCAGTGGCACGTAGAAGCATCCACTACACTCTCAAAGTGGTTGGCGTTAGGAAGCGCATCCAGCTGTAGAAACGTTGCCAGAACAGATTGGGCCTGGTGCAGCCTCTGGCTCACCAGTCCTCAGTCAAACTGTCCAACCCATGCCAGCATGGAAAGCGGGCGTTAAACGATGATGATGATGATGATGATCCAGTATGATCCTCAGAAGCAATAGATAGTTACTGATACCTAGGACCTTATTAGTATGGAAAGGGGTGTTCCAAGAGTATAGTTGCTAGAATATGGACTGACTGGAGTATAGTTGCTAGAATACGATCTTGCTCAGGTATAGTTGTAGGAATGTAAACTGTCTGCATGAAAGGTAAATTGTATGATGCTACAAAGTAGGAGAAAATGGACCATAAATGCAGATGCCATGCAAAAACTAGGAAGAAATGCTCCACATGGGTGTGCAACATCAGTGTGCATTGGTATGGTCATGTGGTGCATTTGGATGAGGACAGCTGCATAAAGAAGTACCAATTACTAAATGTGGATCCAACCTATGGAAGAGAGAAAGAAGATGTGAAACAAAGTAATGAAGGGCTACCTCAGGTTGTTGAGCCTTGTGGAGATGATTAAAGACTGAGATGATTGACAATTCACAGTGCTCGAGAAGACAAGTCCATCTCAGTAAGAGATGAGGTCCTAAAATTATATTATTCATGGCTAATACCCACCCTCACATCCAGTCTGTGTTTACATTATTTACATCATTTACATTTGACGGATATTTGTCCTCATCTTGTTTGTTGTTAATACAACGTTTCGGCTGATATACCCTCCAGCCTTCATCAGGTGTGTTGGGGAATTTCGAACCTGGGTTCTCATTCCTAAGGTATTTTTCATTATTATTATTATTATTATTATTATTATTATTATCATTATTATTATTATTATTATTATTCATATGGCATAGTGGTTAAGAGTGTGGGCTACTAATCCCAAGATTCAGAGTTCAATTCCAGGCAGTGACCTGAATAATAATAATAATGATAATAACAACAACAACAACAGCAGCAGCAACAACAACAATAACAACAACAGTAACAGCAACAACAACAACAGCAACAAAAATAATAATAACATTGAAAAATACCTTAGGAATGAGAACCCAGGTTTGAAATTTCCCCAAGACACCTGATGAAAGCTGGAGGGTATATCAGCCGAAATGTTGTGTTAAAAACAAACAAGACGAGGACAAATATCCATCAAATGTAAATAATGTAAATGATATAAATAATTCTTCATCTCTTAAATATAGAACTTGACGATCTGTATTTGTCAAGCTCAACATCACTGCTTACCACTTTATTTACCACTGAAAGCCCCTTTCTTCTTGACACCTTCTCATATCTGCTATTGAAGCCACCACAGTTTGTGACTCACCATATCTACTGCTATGAAAACTGATCTCCCCCTGTCACAGTACCTCTCTCTCTCCTCACCCCCACTTCATCCACACACACACACACACATCATTCCCTTATTTCTCATCAATCTACAATTTTGTTATACTGTTGCTCTTCACCCCACTCCTTTATACACTACTAGCAGTATCGCCCGGCGTTGCTCGGGTTTGTAAGGGAAATAACTATATAAGCATTTTTAGAGATGTAAAGTATAATAGCCATCTCAATATGGCTAACCACAAAGTGGGGGTGTTACTGTAGCTTTTTACGTTCTGAGATTTAATAATAAATTTTTAGAGAGTTACTTCCCTTATATATGCCAAAAATGCATTCAAAATGGGGAAAATTGATGGAAAATTTTTTTTTAAATCGTAGACGCGCGCTAATACCCAGGAGGGCTCGATATGAATCACAACTATAAGATACCCGGTTTTGGTTAAACTGCACCGCAAAATGTGGGAGTAGTTAGGAATCTAAATCGTAGGAGACAGACAGCACACAACCTCTCTTTTATATATAAAGAAGATTATGTATCACCTCTTCTCTCCTATCTTCCTTTATCTTCTCCAAAACTGAGATTCACCATTGAACAGGCCTCCATCTATGCTCACCATGCACTGCATTCACTGTTCCCACCTGTAAGTATCTGTCACTCCCCTTTCACACTTTTGCAAACATACCTATCCAGTCATCCTCTATTCTTTCTTCATGTACCTTGAGCATACATTCTGACACTCAACTTCCCCTTCCTTTCTCTTTTCTCAGCTGGGGTGGCCATGTATCTCCTCAACAGCAAGACACCTGCTCTTATTCCTCAATCATACATTAACTGCTCAACACCTGGCACAAACCCACCACCCTCAGTGCTGCACCCTTGGTTAGAGTATTTGCTTGCATATTTTAAAGGACTTATTTGCATATTTAAGTATGGACATCATTAAACAAGAATAACTACAAGAAACACAGTAGGCACCAAAAACTCTCTTCTAAATCACTTTACTTCATTAACCAGAGTTATGCTATAAATCCTCCCACTTTTTCAAAAATAATTTATGAGACAATGCCAACCCTATTTACTTGACCACCATTCTCAACCATTCACTCTGATGCCTGTTATGATGCCACCCATCATTAACCCATTAAGTCCCACTGTCCTATAAATAGGACACTAAATGAGAACATTAGATAAGCTATATCACATTGTCTCTGTATCCTATTTATAGGACACTGTGTATTTCCATTTCTACTTGAAGTAAAGGAGTTTTAATAATTATTTTTTTCATCTTAACCTATTTTCAGTCATCAGTAAAAATTTAAAATTAATATTCAGAAGGTATTTAATGGGTTAAAATAGATTTTCATCCTCCTGCCCCTTTTCCACATTGATTGTGCAAAGACAGGATGAGCGTTTCAATAAAATATTCTTACATTTGATGATCAAATGATTTATCATTAATCTAGGATTGTTTAAGGAATATATTTGTATGTTTAATCAAAGCAGAGAATACAAGAAAACAGAACCTAATGGGAAATAAAAGTACACAGATTATATTTGGAGAAGCTTTGAAAGACTCAGAAACTTCATTGAGAAGCATATTAAAGTGCATCCTGGAGATTTGAGTTCAAATCTAGTCTAGGATTTTCTTTTTTTTTAAACTTTTTTTTCACTATTTTACGCTAAGTGCTTATGTCTACAAGAAACAAAGAGAGTGAGAGGGAAAGAGAAGAAAGAGAGTGTGTGTGTGTGAGAGAGAGAGAGAGAGAGCATTGGGAAAGAATGAGACAAAACAATTAGGACAAATATTTAATAAATCTTTACAGTTGAAGGTTATTAGTTTATGGCATTATCATTTACTTATCTTTCTTTTGATTCTTCTCTTTTATGGTATTTATTTTGTATATTCATTTGTTTTTTTTTATTTTAATGATGTATATTTACTTTCATTTTATTCTTTAAAAAATTAATAAATATGATAGAAAACTAGATTAAAATAATGGCAGTCTATTAATTCTTTGGTATTACTTAGAATTAATCTAGTTTTTAAGGTCTTATAAGTGCCATACCAACTTTCTGTCATGCTCTTCACTAAGTAAATAATGCCATCTATACCTAATGATCTCAGAAGCCATAAATTCTATTGATTAATTTCACCTGTAAATATCTCTATCTCTTCAAAATTTCAAATTATCATTTATTATTATTATTATCATATCATTATTATTATTATCATTAATGCACAACATATATAAAGTCACTGCTACTTACATCAACAAAAGCACATGGACACACACACACACACACAGAAGTACAAACAACAGAAGTACAAACAACAGAAGTACAAACAACAGCATCCTGACATAAATATATGTTTAAGTGCATACATAAAAATGTATGTGTGAAACATTTACAGATGAGCTTGTTGATAATTTGACATTATCACCAATATGATATTGCATCAAGTTTGTACATATATATATATATATATATATATATATATATATATATATATATATATATATATAAAGGAATATCATTACATGGTAGTAGCAGCAGTGTCAGCAACAAGAACAATACAAACAACAAATGTTGCTTAATAATATAGTTTTCTTATTCAAGGAAGACGGAATAAGATGTAAATTGGAAAATTGAATTTCAGAACATCATCACAGAAAGGCCATACCCAAAATCTCTTTAGTAAGTATTTACTTTGACAATGGCAGTTAATTTATTAAACAATCAAATCATTA
>NC_043007.1:3921140-3943640 GCF_006345805.1 Octopus sinensis | reverse complement strand
GTCGATGCGGTACTGGCTACGGCCACGTTCGGATGGTTTTCTTGTGTGCCACCGGTACTGGAACCACAAAGATACAAATTCCATGATGTTCATCTATTTTGATTTGGTTTGATTTTCACTTGCCTCAACAGGTCTTCACAAGTGTCACACGTGTCACACACTTGCCTCAACAGGTCTCCACAAGTGTCACACACTTGCCTCTGCCTCAACAGGTCTTCACAAGTGTCACACACTTGCCTCTGCCTCAACAGGTCTTCACAAGTGTCACACACTTGCCTCAACAGGTCTTCACAAGTGTCATAAGAGGGAAGGTATGCACAGGTGGACTGACTACGTTGCCGGGTCTTCGGATGGTGTTTTTATGTGCCACCGACACAGGTGCCAGATGAGGCTGGCGGACGGCCACGATCAGATGGTGTTTGTTTTGCCCACAGCACGGAGGCCAGTCGATGCGGTACTGGCTACGGCCACGTTCGGATGGTTTTCTTGTGTGCCACCGGTACTGGAACCACAAAGATACTAATTCCATTGATGTTCATCTATTTTGATTTGGTTTGATTTTCACTTGCCTCAACAGGTCTTCACAAGTGTCACACACTTGCCTCAACAGGTCTCCACAAGTGTCACACACTTGCCTCTGCCTCAACAGGTCTTCACAAGTGTCACACACTTGCCTCAACAGGTCTTCACAAGTGTCATAAGAGGGAAGGTATGCACAGGTGGACTGACTACGTCGCCGGGTCTTCGGATGGTGTCTTTATGTGCCACCGACACAGGTGCCAGATGAGGCTGGCGAACGGCCATGATCGGATGGTGTTTGTTGTGCCCACAGCACAGAGGCCAGTCGATGCGGTACTGGCTACGGCCACGTTTGGGTGGTTTTCTTGTGCCACCGGCACTGGTACCACAAAGAATACAATTCCACTGATGTTCATCTATTTTGATTTGTTTTGATTTGATTTTCACTTGCCTCAACAGGTCTTCATAAGTGTCACAAGAAGAAGGTATGCACAGGAGGACTGACTACGTCCCAGGTAGGGCCACGGGTTATGGCCTGACTAGTCTTGCCGGGTCTTCTCACGCACAGCATACTTCCATAGGTCTCGGTCTCTAGACATTTCCTTAGTGAGACCTAAAGTTCGAAGGTCGTGCTTCACCACCTCGTCCCAGGTTTTCCTGGGTCTACCTCTTCCACAGGTTCCCTCAACTGCTAGGGTGTAGCACTTTTGCACACAACTATCTTCAGCCTTTCTCGTCACATGACCATACCAGCGCAGCCGTCTCTCTTGCACACCACAACTGACGCTTCTTAGGTTCAACTTTTCTCTCAAGGAACTTACACTCTGACGATTATGAACACTGACATTACACATCCATCGGAGCATACTGGCTTCATTTCTTGCGAGCTTACGCATATCCTCAGCAGTCACGGCCCATGTTTCACTACCATGTAGCATGGCTGTACGTACACATGCATCATACAGTCTGCCTTTTACTCTGAGCGAGAGGCCTTTTGTCACCAGCAGGGGTAAGAGCTCTCTAAACTTTGCCCAGGCTATTCTTACTCTAGCAGTTACACTTTCAGCACACCCACCCCCGCTACTGACTTGGTCTCCTAGGTAGCGGAAGCTGTCAACTACTTCTAGTTTGTCTCCCTGGAACGTGGCAGAAGTTGGTCTCTGCACATTTCCAGTTTTATTGCTCCTGAGCATTTGCCACAGACAAAAACTATTTCCTAGTTAGCCTTCCTTTGACATTGCTGCACCTCTTATGTGTCCATAGCTTACACTTGGTGCATCTTATAGAGTTTCTACCTACACCTTTTTTACAGATCGAGCAGGGCCATCTACCTGAAGGCGTTTGTGATTGATCTATCTTCCTACTTATTAGGACTTTGGTTTTGGCTAGGTTGATTCTAAGGCCCTTCGATTCTAATCCTTGTTTCCACACCTGAAACTTCTCCTCCAGTTCTAATAGTGACTCAGCAATTAGAGCAAGGTCATCAGCATAGAGGAGCTCCCAGGGGCAACCTGTCTTGAATTCCTCCGTTATTGCCTGGAGGACTATGATAAATAGGAGGGGACTGAGGACTGAACCTTGGTGGACCCCAACCTCTACCCGGAATTCTTCACTGTACTCGTTGCCAACCCTCACCTTACTAGCAGCGTCTCTGTACATGGCTTGCACAGCTCTCACCAACCATTCTTCTATCCCTAGTTTCCTCATTGACCACCAGATAAGGGATCGGGGGAGCCTGTCAAAGGCTTTCTCCAAGTCAACAAAAGCCAGGTACAAGGGCTTATCTTTGGCTAGGTATTTCTCCTGCAGCTGTCTTACCAGGAATATAGCATCAGTAGTACTTTTCCCTGGCACGAACCCAAACTGCATATCATCTAAGCTAACTCTCTCTCTAATTAGTTGGGCTATAACCCTCTCCGTAACCTTCATTACCTGATCCAGCAGCTTGATGCCCCTGTAGTTATTTGTCTCTAGGGCGTCACCTTTACCTTTGTAGCAGTTGACTATTATGCTGCTACACCAGTCATTGGGTATGACCCCCTCGTGTATCACCTGGTTAACTATACGGGTGACTAAGCTATAGCCGACACCACCAGATATTTTGAGCATCTCTGCAGTAATTCCTGATGGGCCTGGGGCTTTCCCTGTTTTCATGCTTCTAATTGCCTTATCTACTAAGGAACTGTTAACTCGGATTGCTAGTCCCTCTGTTGGGTCGACATTCGGCAGACTCTCTTTATCCCATTCATTTTCTTCATTCAGCAACCTATCATAGTGGCGTCTCCAAGCCTCTCTCTTTGCATCCTCATTAAGCGCAAGTGAACCGTCATCCTTGCGAACACATTTCTCTCCTACCACGTCACAATTCTCTCTCACACACTGTCTTGCAACACGAAATACCTCAAGTCTTTCATCCTCACGATGCAGGACATTGGCAAATTTTTCCTTATCTGCCTCCCCTCTGGCTAGATAGACCTGTCTCCTGGCTTCCCTTCTGGCAGACTGATACACTTCCCTGCTACCACCGTTCTTCCAGGCCTTCCAAGCCTGTTTCTTTTGTCTAATAGCCCTGTCAACAATATTGTTCCACCACCACGTTATTTTGGGTCTTAAGGGGACTTTGCACCAGCCACAGATCTGGTCAGCGGCTTTCAGCAGGTTGTCCCTCAGAAGCGTCCAGTTGTCTTCTACCCCATGCGTAGCTATACTCCCTTCCATTTCGTCTAAGGCTTCAAATAACATATCTCTAAATCTCTGTCCATTCGCAGGGTCTTTAAGCTTCCAGACCCTTCTTCTCCATGTTGGTCGTCTTCTAGTCGCCCTCTTAGTCCTGATCCTAAAGTCACTAACTACCAGTCTATGTTGTGGGGTGCATTCTTCACCTGGGAAGGTTTTGGCATTTATAAGCAGCCATCTTTCCCTTTTTCTGGCAAGGATGTAGTCGATTTGGCTAGTATGCCGGCCCGATCGGTAGGTGACCAGGTGGCTTGTCGGTTTCCTGAAGTTAGTGTTGCAAATCATAAGACTATTCGCATCGCAGAACTCCAGCAGCCTGGTTCCCTCCTCGTTGCGGGAACCATAACCGTAGCCTCCATGCACGCCATGGAAGCCCCCAGCACATCGTCCAACATGCCCATTGAAGTCACCAGCCACAAAGAGAAGGTCCCTGCCGTTCGTCAATGATGTGGTCTGCAGTAGGGTGTCATAGAAACAGTCTTTCTGTCCATCAGGTAGCCCTGGCTGAGGGGCATAGGCCGATATAATAGTTGCTAAACTATGATGGAGCACTAATCTAATCTTAATTATTCTGTCACTTACTCTAACTACCTCGATTACCTTGTGTAGAATTAGGGACAAGAGCAAACAAAACAAGCAAAGTGTGTGATTTAATATATATATTTACTTAAAAGAGTAGTAGAAGGCACTACATGTTACCAGATAATTTGAGCATAGTAACCAGTTCTATACTTCACTCCTATATTCCATATAGTGTGAAACCAACCTAAATGTTGTGGAACAGGCTAGCATGTGGGATTCAAGCCATGTTATATAATATGAAATAATGTAGAAAATGTAATTAATATTTTTAAGCATTATATCTATTTATGTTTCTATAAGCTCGCTGGCTCACATCCTCAGTATTATTATGGCAAACGATACATTATAACATTAGTTGCGTGCCTCTGTATAGTCCAGTAATGGACATTATGCATAAGCAAGATGGTATGCGAGAATAGGGGGTGATAGAAGACAAGACAGTGGGATAATGTTAAAAGAAGAAGGTAGATGAAAACAAGAAGGACAGAGTGGACAAACACATACGCATATACATTCACAATTGCACATGTGCATGCACATATACAGAAGAGTAAAGTGAAGGAAGTCAAGTAGAAAAGCCCAAAGTTAAAGTAGTAGCAAGACTAGTCACTGGTTTATATTAATGAGTAAAAGTCAGATAGTAGACTTATGTGTCTTGAAATGTCTATGATACTTGGGTCCAGTGACTTCTACTTTGGCAGACATGGTATTCAGTTGTTGCATTTATTAACATGTCCATAAATCAAAGTCATTTTTAGGGTGCTCAACCATATGTATCCGTATGCACACATACATACACAACTATTTACACATACATACACATACACACTCAAATACCCATATACATATATAAATATATGTATACACATAAACCCTCACATATCTGTGCTAACACCCATCCAGGCACAAGCGGACATCATGCTTGCTTACCTCGCACCTCTAACGCACACAAACACACACACATCTCTGCATGTTCGTAGCACATGAGTTAGCTTCTACAAATATACAAGTTCATTAACCAAAAGTATTATGTATGTATAATACTCTGCAGGTGGTCAGAGATAGACTGTACATAGTCATATAACATCAAGTGTGAACTGTTGCAGCAGGAAGGTATAATATTATATGAGTTCAAGATTACTGATCCAAGCAATAATGAGTGGAGAATAGTTATTTAAACAGATCAGTGTATTAAGGAACTAATGGTTTTCATTGGTAGAAAAGTCAGAGACTCTAATTGATATATTTCCAACTGAGCTATGAGGATCCAGGATGATTTGATAATTTATAGACACAGGCGAGGCTTTCACTTGGTTAGTTGTAGAGTTAGTATAACTTGGAGTTCAATGTTCGCTATTTCATTACACCATTCAAAGAAGATAGGTAGGTTAAAGTTCCTAAAAAAAGTGTGAAGACACTTTCTTGGCATCACCAAGTTAGACTGAGAATGTCCAGAAATAGTCAGAAAAACACTATCTCTATACAATCTATCACTCAGGTTTGACCAAGCAAATCAGTAACTTGAGCAAGGTCATTTGAGCCCAGAGTTGCATCAAACTCATTCACCATAGATCTTCAACACCAGTGTTCCTCTAGAAAGGGCTTAAAAATAGGATCTATCACATATTTGGTTATATTCATAACTTTCCAAGCAAATATAATGGCCTTATTCAGTAAAATTGGTGACATCACCTGTACATTCACATAATTCTAAATCTACAAATATTGTAACTACTAGAATTATCCTAGCTCCCCACCACCACCACTGATTCAGAGAACTGAATACCATGTTTGCTAAAGCAGAACTCATTGGACCCAAGGAATTTCCAACAACAGTAGGAATCATTCAGGGAGACACCAGCTCTTTTTTCTGAGTTTGTAGTGGACTACATCCTTAAGCAAAGTCCTGACCCCATCCAAGACAAAAAATCTCACAGCCAAGTAGAAGTGATCAAGACTTAAACAAACCCTTTATCTTTCTGACCTTGACTACACAGATGACCATCGTCTGACCTTAACTATCCAGATGACCATACTTGCACAGCTCAGCTCATCATCTGTGTGATACCTAACACTTAAGAAGAGACCAGTTAAATGAGCCACAGCAAAAAACTGGATATGAGTGAAAAATAAATAATAAAAGAGGAATGAATGTAAAAACACACTACACAGGATATATCGTAAATAATTGTATATGTATATATGTAAGTGTGTGTGTTTTTGTCTTCTTGTGACATCACATAATGTTGTAAATGAGTGTCGTTCATTTTCAGTAGTATCTTGCTTGAAAACAAGGGTTAGAGACAGAAAGAGCATCTGGCCATAGAAAAATCTGCCTCAAGCAAACACTGTCCAACTCAGATACTCATGAGAGACTGGAATTAACTGATGATTGGTATGCATAAACATGCCCCTATGTCGACATAAAGACATGTTTGTGTGACTATATATATATATGTGTGTGTGTGAGACATATGCATACATACTGACGTAGCAAAAATATATTAAGAAATATAAGTATGTTCATTGAAAAATACACATAATCTATGTACGTTTTTTGAGGAGAAATGTAAAGAGAATGAGAGCAATATAGACAGGTGTTGCTGTGTGGTAAGAAGCTTGCTTCCCAACCACATGGTTCTGGGTTCAGTCCCACTGTGTGACACCTTGGGCAAGTGTCTTCTACTATAGCTTTGCGCTGACCAAAGCCTTCTGAGTGGATTTGGTAGACATAAACTGAAAGAAGCCCACCGTGTGTGTGTGTATTTATGTGTGTGTGTTTTTCTGTCTGTGTTTGTGTGTGTGTCCCCCTTACCATCACTTGGCAACTGATGTTGGTGTGTTTACGTCCCTGAAACTTAGCAATTTGGCAAAAGAGACTGATAGGTTAAGTACTAGGCTTACAAAGAATAATGTCCTGGGGTTGTTTTGTTCGACTAAAGGCGGTGCTCCAGCATGGCCACAGTCAAATGACTGAAACATGTAAAAGAATAAAAGACTAATGCAAGCCATCACACACAGACACACACACTAATGTAATCTTTCAAATCAATGCAAACATCTTTATTTGTCTTCGTGCTGTTAATGTAACCACCACAGCTGCTTCCACGAGGATCGTCAATAACCTAAACACCAGTCACCGTCTTCACAGTCCTTACTGTTGACATCATTTTAATGAACCTTATTACAATTTCATTAACCATATTATCATTATAATATTCATTATAATTATCATCACTACAATAACACTTATAACCATCTTCAGTATTGCTGCTATTATTATTATTATTATTATTATTATCATCATTATCATTATTATTATTATTATTATTATTATTATTATTACTATTATTATTATTATTATATTATTATTATTATTATTATTATTATTACTATTATCATTATTATGACTTCTCAAATAATTTTCATCTTTAAGCTACACTAATTACCAAGTCTTTTGTAAAATCCTGGTAACAACAATGATGCCATTATGCCTGGCAGTTACAACCTGTCAGATATTTCAGAATTCTTCCAGAACTCAGTCGATACACTACTCAACAATAGACAGAAAATCTACACATGCTTAAAAGCAAATTGAGTAAATGCATTTTTCAAAGAGCTTAAAGTTAGATCCATTATTGAGTACGTGTTCAAAGAAACTTCGATGATTCACATATATGGATATGTCAGACAAATGGAAAATGTATATTACTTCACCTCACCACAAGTACTGAAGTGCTAAATGAGGATCTATTCAATGTATTAAGAGGAAATATATTTCACTCAGAATAGTATTGATTATAGGTTGAACTGCTATTTGAAAGGGATGTTTTAAAGGGTTAGAATCAAGAGTAGGTGCTATGGGTCAGTACTTCTTGGATTAATTATGACTAAAGATGCTGCTGCTTCCATCAGCCTATTCTGTTCATCTTTCGGATTTCAATCTAATCTGTATTTCAATCTAATCTGATGTAGTCACAGCAAGCTAAATTGATAGGGTGCCAGACGAATGAGAGATTGGTTTTTATACGCTATTACCAGCAAAATAGCTGCAACCATTGCAAAGCTATATACTGCTCACTGTCTTAGTTCACCTAGTCATAAATAAATACAATGAGAAAGTAAAACTACCCACTTATGTGGGCAATAGGAGTACTGTACAACTGCATGGTGGCTTTCAATGCCTAGTTTCAAGGCTGTGTATGAGATTTTTGAAGACAACAAACCTATGGCAATTGTTAGCCTCAGACAAAAGTCAACAATTCATTCAATCACCTTTAGTATCTATACTGATTGGCAGTATGTATACATAATAGGTATGTATACATAATAGGTGATCAAAAGGTACCACTTTTTGATCAACACTTAGACATTCTCTTGTCTTTCTACAAACATTGTATGACAAAGAAACATTTCCAAGTTCAATTCTAGCTTTTAGATGAAGAGGCAACACATGTCAAAGCTCTATGCTGTTTTATTATATGAGGCTATAAAGACAATGGGAAAATGGGCTCCAAAAGGGGTTTCTCAGCAGCTTGAGAGTGGCTTCAAAGTTACTTAACAGTTAATCAGAATCCATTTATCTCTCCTTCCCAAAATGCCAAGCAAATTTAACAGAAGGTTCATTACTAAAATAAAACCAAGTCTGTTCTTAGACACAACTTGTTTAAGATAATGGTACAAGCTTGAGAGCCAGAAAATATTTTCTAGACTACCTATACAAAATGGGTTATAAATAAGTATGAGGCCTAATTATACAATGAGAATAAATATAATGAGATGTGATTCTATATGTTTATTTATATGTAACCCATGCTGTACTTCAGTAATTATAGACTATTAGGCAAGGTTGATACGGTTAATGCTCAGTTCCAACTGGTGAAGATGAATGGTAGATTTGATGAAGAAGACCTGGAGAGGTGTTTATAGCACATAACCAAGGTTGGTTAGCGAGAACAAGTGAAAACACAAGGGTATCAAATGGGTTTAACGTGAATAAAAGACAGTATACAGGTGGTGTCTTCAGGCGAACAAATTCAGTTTTAGCAGTGATAGATCAAGGAATAGGTAATTGGTTAACTTATGATTACAGAGTTTGCTTTTTAGTTTTGGAATCTATATATTTATATTATATTTTAAATTGAGTAAATAGCAATAACATTTTAAACAATTAAGAAATTCACATTATATTCTGAAATCAATTTTTTAACTAGTTGATTAAACAAATGACTGCTTAAAATGGGTTAATAATTGCTTAAAATACATAAATGACTTATTAAACTTAGTTGATAATTGCTTACAACAGGGAAATGAGCATTTAAACTGTCTAATAATTTTTAAAAATGAAGCTGTTGATTGCCTAAAACTAGCCAATAATTGCTTATTGAAGGGTAGATGGATAATTAGATTGCATGATAATTGTTTACCAAAGGAAGACAATTCCTTGAAATTAGTTAATGATATAGATAAAAGCTTAAAATCTGCTTATAACAGAGCTTAGAGTCTGATAATTACACTGAAGAAGACATGCATGATTTACATTTTATATAACTTCATATAAACAAACAGATTCAAAACCAACCAGTCATAAATAAAAACTTATAACTATGAACATGCTTTGATGCTGCCTTTCTTTATAATCATTCTTATCACCATTACCATCATCCTCAGCCAAAGCCGATATAATACAAATTCTTCCAGATGGGTAAAAGTGATGGACTAAACATATTGTTGGTAGATAAATGGACAGATGAAGTAACAGAAGTGGTCAAGGTATGTGACAAAATAATTAAGCTTAAACTGGTCATGTGCAACTGGACAGCAACAGAGATCAATACATATGCACCACAATGAAAACTGACATATGAGTAAAAAAGAAAAAACTGTATGAGAGTCCCAAGTGGGCTAACTTTATAATAGAAGGCATTGACCTTGTTATTAAGGCAGGTGAATTTGAAGATGATGGCTTCTTTGGTGTACATTGAGACATTGGAGAAGGTACAAGGACTAAAAAAAGGATCAAGACTTTTGAGCTTCTATAATGCAGCTGATCTAAGCATCGTCATTTTACATCCATTTTACCACTTGTTACTGTCCCTTGTAATCTTCTTCATTATGTTGTTTAGTTCCCTGAGTTCGGCTTTCACCATTTTGTCCAATGGCTTCAATGATCTCCCACTTATGCAGATTCTTTATAACCAGATCCCTTAGAACTTCTTCGTGCAACCATCATCTCGCATAAACATCGTAAAGTCTGATCCAGCTCAGTTTTCTCCCTCGAGTGCAACATCTACTTCTTTTTATTCCCTGGTTTACTTTCAGTTCATTCCCCAAAGTACACACAAACATTAGTCATTCAGCAAATGATGCTTGTCTCATTTCTTTTCATGTTTTACTACCATCCAACATCACACTTCATTTGCATACATCACACAAGCCACTCTTTACTCAGACACAGAATGCTTTTGCTGCTAGAAGTGAAAGAGCTTCTTGTTCTTCTTTCCTACGTCTTTCTTGAAGCAGCCTTGCAACAGTACAACACTGTGACTCTGGTGCTATGCTTCTTAATACAGAACCAGGAAATTTCAGCCAACCAATCAAAAGTGGTTGGGTACTACTCACACACACACACACACAAAGCACATACATATACACACAACACACACACTCACATACAAATGTATATGTGTATGCATGTAAATTATATATCTGGCAGTTTGAGGCTCTTGAGAAGAGCTGCCCACCACAGCAAAACTGAGTTCTGGAAATGCTGTGTGTTCCACTCACAAATTTTTTATACACCCTGCCCTAATAAACCAAACTACATCTCCTCTTCTCCACATTTCCTTTTTTCCATGCACAAATATTATCTCTCCCCCTCCCCGCTCCTGCAGACCAATCCAGTCTTTTCTGCCCTGCCAACTGTACCATTGTTATCCTGTTGTCCCCACTCTATATATCCAGGTTTCACCTGTCACTGTATTCCCCTCCACCCTGTTTTGCATTCATGTGAACTCCCTACTCATGCACCCATGGCAATGCTCTATCATTCCATTTATATTCTCACCCCTGCACCTTGGCAGCATGCCCTGGCATATTGCCACCATCTCTCTTCTTGCTCTCTCTCTCCTTTGCTCTTACTTTCTCCCTCCAACTGGGGTAGCCATGCTTCAAGACACCTGTTTCTGTCCCTCAGTCATATTCTTATCTCTCATTGCCTGGCACACAGCCACCTCTTTCAATACCACCATCCCTCTCAAAGGATCTTTTTCTTGCAAGTTACTTGGTAACCTTGCCAGTGTTGGTGCCACATAAAAAGCACTCAGTCTACTCTGTGAAGTGGTTAGCATAAGAGTGTCCAGCCATAAAAACCATATAAAAACAATGGAGCTTGATGTAGACCTCTGATTTGCCAGCTCCTATCAAACCATCCAACTCATGCCAGCATGGAAGATGAACTTTAAATGAAGATTATATCCATCTGTAGGCATCTGTCAGTCTCATGAGGCCATGGATCTGCACCTGGAGAATTTGTATCAGCTGTGTGTGTGTATGTGAATGCGTGTACATATATGTGCATATGTGTGTGAGTATATCCATATTTAGGTGTATATATGTGTGTGTATATATCTGTGTACAAGGGGGTACCCAAAAATAACCAGAAACATTCTTTGTGTGACAAACCCATTGTAGTTCAGGCTTCTGTTGCTAGAAGCCACTTGATGCAACCCTCAGGCAGCAGTCTGCTGACTGGTGTCATCGGGTGAAGTCATACTGCCATGTGGTGCATCTTTGCCTTGCAGTGCCTCCCCCCTATTTATCAATTTTTGCAATCGCTGAAATGAAGGAACAACATGCTTCCGTGAAATTCTGTTTTCTGCTAGGGAAAACAGTGGCTGAAATGGTTATCATGCTTCAAACAGCTTACAAGGGCACTGTCATGAGCAAAATACAAGTTTACTAGTGGTTTATGAATGGTCACTTGTTACTTGAAGACCAACCTCGTTCAGGATGACCGTCAACCTGCCAAACGAATGAAAACATCATGGAAATTCATGAACTGATCTTGGAGGGCCATCACCAAACAATGAACTTGTTGGTGTGACCGGTATGTCCTGGAGCTCTTGCCAATGAATTTTGAGTGAGGAATTGCAGATGAAAAGAGTTGAAGCAAAATTTGAACCTCACTTGCTCACGTAAGATCAAAAGCAGTCATGACTGAATGTATGTTGAGAACTGAAAGAACAGTTGTAAGCTGATGTGGACCTTATTTTGAAGGTCATCACTGGTGACAAAAGCTGGTGCTATGGAATTTGCAGATGTGGATGCAGTGATGAAAAAATGACAGAGGCATTAAAAGGCATCACTTGGCAAGAGTTCCAGAACTGCTTCGAACAGTAGAAGCCGCATCTGGATGGATGCATTGCTTCAAATGGAGAATTCTTTGAAGGCGATATAAAGTGTAAACATGTAAAACTAAGTGAATAAAATAACATTGTAAAATTCCGGGTTTTTGGGGGGGTAGTCCCTCATATATGTATGTGTATGCACATGTCTATATCATCATCATCGTTTAACGTCCGCTTTCCATGCTAGCATGGGTTGGACATATAAGTATGTATATGGAATCTGTTGCAGTTCTCCAGCTTACCAGTTATATATATATATATATATATATATATTAAAGTAACAAAATAAGGAATTTATTATAAATAAAGAAATTATTGGATTGTCGATTGAATCACAGCGACAGGAAGAGCACATGGCCATAGAAAAATCTGCCTCAAGAAACTCTGTCTGACCCATATTGACATGGAAAGTGGCTATTAAGATGATGATGGTGGTGGTGGTGGTGATGATGATATACATATTTTCTTGTATCTTAGAAAGGTCCTTATGCCAATAATAAACACACACACTGGTTCAATTTCACTTCTTTATGAATTAGCAATTGGTCAACTATTTAACTAACTAAAATATTTTTCCTGCTCTAGGCACAAGGCCTGAAATTTTGTGGGAGTGGGGAGACCAGTCAATTAGATCGACCCAGTATGCAACTAGTACTTAATTTATTGACCCCAAAAGGATGGAAGGTAAAGTCAACCTCGGTGGAATTTGAACTCAGAATGTAAAGACAGACGACATACCACTAAGCATTTTGCCCAACATGCAAATGTTTCTGGCAGCTCACCGCCTTTAAACTAACTAATATATCAACCATTCAGTCAATCAGTCAGCTGTGTTTCTCAAAGCCCTTTCATCACCATTTGTGACCTCTTTAATAACATGACCTCTATACTTCAGGTCAGCCCATGCTTTATTTTAGAGTCAATATTTATGTAGTTGTATGGATGGGAGTGGGAATGTGAGAAGGGGAGGGAGAGTGTGTGCATGGGAATGTGCATTCTGGTATGTGTGTGTGTGTGTGTGTGTGTGTTTTTATGTGGTGTAGTTGGTTCTGTAGTGCATTAAACAGCAAAAGGGGACTTTACTCTCATGAATGGAAAGTGTCCCTTGATCCAAAGAATAAGTTAAAATGTAGAGAGCACACCATCACTGCTCCCAACACCACACTGGGTTATGAAACACACAGCTAGGATGTGTATGTAGGTCTATTTGCTTTATGTTCTTTAAACTGCGATACAACCCATATAATTCCATAAAAAAGTAACACAGCTGGAGAGTATACACACACAGACACATCAATTCCCACACATGCACACACCATCCAGTGCCGTTCAAGAATTTGGACCTGGAGATCTCCATTTCCAGCGACTTCGAGGGCCACCTCCCAGTGCAGTCGGGTGTCAACAAAGAGCTCTCAACTACAACAAGACGACCAAAGTTTTTTTTCACAAGGTCTGGGGTCTCCCGCCCCAAAGCCCTAGACCATCACCTAATCACCCTTACCCATTTTGTTGCTTAACAACAACAACAACAACAACACCATCCAGTCAAAAAGATGGGACTAAGGGATAAATTATACAAAAAAAACTTCTTACCACTCACACCCATGAATGCATGTGTGCAGGCACACAAACACAAGTAGACACACAAATTCATGTTCTCTATAATGTGTGTACTCACACAACCAAATATACCACGCACTGAATGTAACAATGAATTTAATGTGCAGGTAGGAGCCCATCAGGACTCAGTTTTCAGCTCCCTCTTATTTATGCGGAGAGCTAGCTCACCATATTTAATCGTTCCATCTTTGAACTCCTCTGCACTACAATCTGAAGTGTAAGGTCTTGTCTACCCTGAAGATGGAGGCTCATACCATTCAATGTTAACTCCATCCATATGCCTGAATATTGTCATGAACTATATCTACCAACATTATTATGGGTCGCTGAGCTTCCAGAAACTGCGGTTGGACTTATGACACCTTTCTTCCACCCCTTTAGTTTTCTCTGTCATTTGTACTCTGTGTAAGTTGAACCCATTAATATAAATATCTATTTGTTTATACTTAAATATTCATCATCTGAAAGTCTCCACATTTTGCCTTCTCTCATTTTTCATGTATGCATATATAAATATTTTATATTTAATATATTTGATAGGTCTAATTTGTTTATCCACATAATTGCGTGTATGTATATACATATATACACAAGTATATATATATATATATATATATATATATACATATATATATATATATATATATATATATACATATATATATATATATATACATATACATGTATATATATATATGTATGTATGTATGTATGTATGTATGTATGTATGTGTGTGTATATATATATATATATATTATATGTATGTGTGTGTGTGTGTGTGTGTGTATAAGAAAGAATGAATAGGAAAGCAATTGTCATCAATTTTAGAACATGGAATTTATAATTTAAACATAAATGTAGAGCTGTTACAACAGAGTTGTTGAGGTAGAATGTATCATATAAATAAGGGAGTAAGAAGGTGTACACATAGTTTCTTACAGCTGTTTCTAAAATAACTGCAAATATGTTGCTTTCCTCTAATAAGGATCTTCCTCAGTTTTTCCTCTCTGAAAATGGAAGTCGTCTATTACATGGACAACTTATCTTCATTTGCATGACAGTCTTTGAGAAAGAGGGAAAAACCTCCTTGTCAAAACAAAAATCCCGAAGAAAACCAAAACTTTCAGATAGGGACTGTTGGACTCTTACTCAAATTGATAGAAAGGATCACAAAAGTACAGCTTCCAAAATTACTACAGAGCTTAATGACCACCTTGAGGACCCAGTTTCCACAAACTCTGTTTGCCAGGAGCTGCACAAAGTCGGATTTCATGGGAGGGCTACAATCAGAAAACCACTACTTTCAAAAACAAATGTTGCAAAGCGTTTAGAGTAGAGTAAAAACCTACAGAATTGGTCCCTAGAGCAGTGGAAGAATGTTATTTTCTCAGACAAGTCATCCTTTACTTTATTTCTGACCACTGGCTGAGTATATGTATGGAGACAGCCAAAAGAAGCATTTGACCCAGAGTGTCCTCTTCCAGCTGTTAAACATGAAGGAGGATCTGTGTTGATCTGGGGGGCTATGTCTTGGAAATCCACCAGCCCAATGGTTTCCCTTCATGCCAGAATTAATAGTCAAGACTATTTAAGCATTTTATCTAACCAAATTCATCCTATGGTCGCAGAACTGTTTCTGGGGAGAAATGCAATCTTTCAGGATGATAATGCACCAATTCACACAGCTAAAGTTGTTACTGAATGGCACAAGAAACATTCTAGTGAAGTTGAACATCTTATCTGGCCACCACAGTCCCCAGATCTCAATATTATTGGATATTTATGGTGCATTTTAGAAAAACAAATGAGTCGATATCCTCCACTGTCAACACTACAAAAACTGGAGACTGTTTTAGCTGAAGAATGGACAAAATTTCCTTTGGAAACAATGCAAACTTTGTATGAGTCCATACCTCATAGAATTCAAGCTGTAATTACTGCCAAGGGTGGTCCTACTCCATATTAAAATAAATTTATTTGAAATTTCAAGGTGTTTCTATTATTTTGTCCAACCCCTGTACATATATACATACATACACACACACACACACACACATATATACATATATATATATATATATATATATATATATATATAGAGAGAGAGAGAGAGAGAGAGAGAGAGAGAGAGAGAGAGAGGCACAGGAGTGGCTGTGTGGTAAGTAGCTTGCTTACCAACCACATGGTTCCGGGTTCAGTCCCACTGCGTGGCACTTTGGGCAAGTGTCTTCTGCTATAGCCTCATGCTAACCAAAGCTTTGTGAGTGGATTTGGTAGATGGAAATCTGAAAGAAGCCTGTCGTGTATATATATATATATATATATATATATATATATATATATATATGTATATATATATATATATATATATGTATATATGTATATATGCATTTGTGTGTCTGTGTTTGTCCCTCCAACATCGCTTGACAACCAGTGTTGGTGTATTTACATCTCCGTAACATAGCAGTTTGGCAAAAGAGACTGATAGAATAAGCACTAGGCTTACAAAGAATAAGTGCTGGCTTGGTTTGGTCCAGCATAGCCACAGTCAAATGACTGAAACAAGTGAAAAGATAAAAGAATATATATATATCATGTGTAAGTATATATAAGTGAATGCATATAAATGTTTTTTTCTTAAATCCTTATACACTCTACACACTCCTTGTTATACAAGTCTTAAGTATTTATGTTAGGAAAAAAAAACCCTTCTCAATGAATCAGGGCTCATTTAATTACTCTATTGTTTAAATTACATTTCTTCATCTGAAATATTAACATTTTTAAAGCTTATTTAGGCTTCCCTTGATTTAGTTATCCGATATCAAACTACATGCAGTAAATAGTACCAATTCTATGATTGGTCAGTTGAGACACTAATTAAAATCTTCAGTCTGAAAGTCTATCTGAAAACAATATGGTTTATTGATGTTTTCTTTCCTTGTTTTATCTTTTGAACAGATTACTTTTGTTGAATTAGTAGTCTAATTTAATCAATCATAGCCATTCTCCTCAAAAATGGAGAAAATTTACAACATTAATAGGTGTACACTTCTTGAAGCATATACGCATGTGTTTGACTCTTTGAATAAACCACTTCACTGGTGAAGAAAAAAATTTCATACAAGTAAAAGACAAACAAATAAATGAAATAATTGGTCATCAATTAATCAAATTGTTTATATCTGCTTTACTTGTTTTGGAAATAAAATGGTTTGATAAAGCTGGAGAACTAAGTAAAAAATAAGATCGAAAATATATGATATTAATAAACAGATGGTTTTGAATATAAAGGGAAATAGGAAAATATGCAAATGAAATGGAGGTCAACGACTTTTCAAAAAGGTAAATTGATAATATTCACTGAGCCCAAGCGAGAAACAAACAGGTATATTAATATTCAGAATCTATGTTTTAATGAAAGAACTATCATCATTAATTTTGTTCAGCTCATCTCTCAAAACATTTCTTAATGAGAGATAAATGTAAAAATTATTTGGAAAGCATACATTGGTGTGTTTATGTTTCACACGTATATAAATATACACTCATAAAAATACACTATCAAGAGATGCATGTGTGTTTGCAAACACTGGTGCACACAAACACACGTGTATATGTGTGTGTGTGTGTGTGTGTGTCAGTTTTCTTTTTATTGTGATTGCTGTTTATACATATTTGTTTGTCAGTTTCTAAGCATTCATTTGTATAAATGTACAAGTGTGAAAGACTGTGCATAAGTATTTGTGAATATACAAGTGTATAACTGTACATTAATGTTAGTAATATGTTAGTAGTATGTATATAGGACTGTGAATGCTATTGTTTAGCCCTAAGTCAGTCTGACTGAACAGATGTGTGATTAAAGGCATTCCACTCATGACCATCCAATCTTTTTGTATAACTAACACTACATTATCAATATGTCCTTCCTCCTTTTAAGACATTAAGGTGTAAATTAATGGTTATTTGGCTGCTATATCTAGTGGATGAAGTGACCACACAGTGACTTCATCTTTGGCTTGTAAATGAGTATGTCTGTTAACACAATGTATTTCTTGCCTTTCTGTAAGTCAAGGAGGGGCAACACTAATAGTTATTTAATGACCTCCTAACTACATTGGATAACTAACAGAGGACAACTGCAGACAGAACGGTAACATGGAACGAAATGTCTTGCAGTATTTCTTACATTTCATCTCTCTACATTCTCAGTTGAAATCTTACTGGGTCTGACTTTGTTTTTTCATCTCTTCGCAGTCGATAAAAATGCGTACCAGTAATACACCCTTTCCCTACATAAGCAGACTTTACGTCAAGTAAAAAACACTATTTGGTTTAAAATAAGGTGGAGATGGATAATGAATGAGTTCCAGGGGGATCTGATTCTGAAAAAGATGCATGTTCATTTGTTCCCTTATTAATGCATATTTTGTACATCGGTCTATGCATATTTGACCAAATATATCTCCTGTGTCCTGAGTCTGTCAATTTTTGTATATATGCGAATACCAATATGTTTATGTGTAGATATTGCTATATCACTAAAGGCAGAGAATTATCAGGAATTATCACGTTGAAATGATATGCCCTGCAATATCTTGACAACATGTCGAGTTCTAATTACACCTGGTTTATTTATCTCTGTATTGATAAAATGTTATAGACTGACGTTAAATTGACATCCGCCCCACCCCAGGTAAATATGTGGCCTCATACTAATGTGAGGAACTATTGTCTGCATGTTATATATATTTGTGTACATAACTACTCGGTTAGCCTCTGTATGTGTGCAAGAATACAAATATGTGTGGGTAAAAGTGTGTATGCAAAAAAGCGTTTTGCTTTTGCTTTTTTATTCACTCTCAGGCTAAGTGCATGTACACTTCATATAAACATATAAGGGAATACTGGTGTCGGTTATTTTCTCTGTGTGACTACCTTTATCAGTGCAGGCTTTTATCTATGTTAGCATATTTACATAATTGAGTGTCTTTTAAATTTATTAGTGTGTATATTTTCTTGATAATGTGTGCACACATGCATGCTAATGCTTACGGTCTTCTGTTTGCAAATTCAAGTATGTTTGTGTATGTGTATCTGGGTACATGTGCACCTAAAAATAATGCGCGCGTGTGCGCGCGCAAGTTAATTTGCACACTCGCATTTCTGTATCGTGTTGTTTGTTTTGTGTGCATCCAAGCGCACACACATATATAACTTCATTTTTATGTTTATATACATGTTATGAATAATGTGTATATACATATATATATATATATATATATATATATGTATATATGTTTGTGTAGGTATGTGTGTGTATATATATATATATATGAAACTGCATGTTTTTATGCTCCAGTAACATAGCTGTACATTATAAGCATGTCTGATTGCATGCATTTCTCTCTTAGTGTGTATATATAAATATTACAATATATAATCATATACGTATGTTTGTTTGCAAGCATCTGATTTCATGTGTACGTGTGTTTGGATTTCAGATCAATAAGCAGTAAGGAAAACACGTTTCTTGTCTCGGGACAGTTTTGTCTCATTATAGACAGGTTATTTATGCACTGTCAATTACAATATCAAATGATAATTAATAGAATATGGCACAGAAGGGGAATATTTTCAAATCAGAAATATATAAAAATTTTTTTTTAATTAAATAAATTTGTATTTTGGGTACATACACACACACACAATTCTTTATATCAGAAGGAAGCTTCAGTTAAATGACAAGAAAAAGAAAATGGGAAATTGAAATAGTCATACCTTTATTGAAATGCATGAGCAGTATTCCAAGGGAGAATCAAAACTAGGTCACAAACCTGAGAAGCAAACTGATGTACCATACTACCTGCTGCATTCTCTATCACACACACATACAATTTCCTTGGTACAAAGTTTCGATTTTATACAGGACAGAGAGAAAATGGAATGTCATTATAATAATTATTTTCCTGGACAGCATTCACTACATATGTAAAGTGGGCCTAGCTATGTATTAAAAACCAAGTTGCAAATTTGGTTCTAGAAGAATTAAACCAACATGTTACACCACTTGCAAACATACACATACTGTAAAAAATACACAATCAGTTACTTATTTATACAAGAAGCTTCAAATTTATAAAGGAAAAAATGGTAATTGGGAAGTTACGAAATTCAGGTTCTCCCTCTCTCCCCTTAGAGAATGAACAAGTATTGTCCAGCCAAGATTTGAAACCAGGTCATAGATTCCGTCTGACGACAACTAAACTAACAAGCTACTGCATGCGTGTGTACACACACACACACCATTCACTCACTCATACACAGTAACACTGTAATTCCTTATATAAGTATGAACCTACAAATATAGGAGACAGACTACCGAATTTTTTGATTATCAACCTTTAACGAAGGTTAAAGGGTTGATAATCCAACTGACAATTAAAACTAGGTCATGGACACGGGTTGCCGAGAACTTATCCAACACTCCATAACACCTGCAAGAAATGCATGCACTTTTACACACACACATGCACATGTAGAACTGAAACAAATTAAAATGAGGAATCAAAAAAAAAACATGCAAAAAAATATAAACAATAAATTTTAAAAATAAAATAAAACAAAATTTCCCCTTCCTTCCTGTTTTATATATTTATTTATTTATATCTTTTTTTAATGGTTAGACAAGGTCTGAGATAGTTTATTCCCTCAATTTTATCAAAAAATAGATACATAAGGCATATTAAATCATATTTAAAAATATATATAGTCAATGCCATTTACCTTTGTTGTTGTTGTTGTTGTTCTTGTTATTTTCATACAGCATGTATACATACATAAATGTGTGTGCGCTTGTTTGTGTGTGTATGTGTGTGCATATATACATACACACAGACATATATAAAAACACATATATACACAGTTTATATATATATATATTTATATATATATATATATATACACATATATATATATATATTATATATATATATATATATATATATATATATATATATATATATACATATATATATACATATACATATATACATATATATATATACATATATATGTATACAAATATATATGTGTGTATGTATATATATATATATGTATGTATATAATTATGTATGTGCTGTTGTGGTGCTTGTTAAAGAAGGGTGGGGTGATGATCAGTGAAAGAAAAACTTGTATCCTTCAGTCTGTGTGAGGAAGTTGTATCCTCTCCTTGTTTTTCCTCAGATGGGTGGTCCCCCACTTGTTGGACTGCTAAGATTTCCTGGATCTCTCCGCCTCTCTCTCTTTCTCTCACTCTTCTCCAGAGCTGTTTCTTTCTCTATCTCCATCTCACTGTTTCCTATGTACATCTCTCTCTCTCTCCCTCCTTCTCTCTCTCCCTCCCTCCCCTCTCTGAATTCCTCTCTCTTTTCCTCCTTTTCTATCTTCCTCTCTGAACTGCATTCATCAATTTCTCTCTATCAATTTCTTTCTTTTTCTCTCTATCCCTTTATCACATGCATCCTTTATCGTTTCTCTTCCTTGTTTCTACATCCACTACCCTAACCATCTCATACCACCACTCTTACTCCTTACACCTCCATCCACCTCCCCCCTCTACCTTAATCCTTTTGCTCATTTTATTTTCATTACACACACTTTTTGCCTTCCTTTTCACATTCCTCTCTTTCTACCTTCTTGCCTCTCTCTCTCTCCCTCTCTCTCTCCCTCTCTCTCTCTCTCTCTCATACACCAATCTTCTATTTTTTTCCATACTGCCGTACGATGTCTTTTCCACTCACAGACAACTCTATTCTTTCTCTCTCACCTGTTTTCTGTACTCTCTCTCTCTCTCTCTCCTCTCTCTCTCTCTGTCTCTCTTGTATTCTTTCGCATCTCCTCCTACCCCTTTCTTTCTCCCACTGTCTCATTCTCTACATGCCTCCCATCCTCAAGCTCTCTCTCTCTCTCCCTCTTTCACTCACCGCCTTACCACTTCTTCCTATCTCTCTCCCTCTCATCTGCTTTCACTCCCTCCCCCCTCCCCAATCTCCCTAACTTCTCTGGCTTTCTCTCTTTTTATCTCGCTCTCCTTCTCTCTTTCGCTCACTTCTCCCCCTTTGCAGTTTACAGCAATGCCACAATGGAAGTTGGTGGTTAGAGGTAAGTATAAAGAGATGGTCACACAAGGCTTGCATTGATTCTTCATGGCAGTTGTTGCTGTTGTTGATGATGATGATGATGATGATGATGATGATGATGATGATGATGATGATGTGAAAAAAATGATGTGGCTGATGACAGTTTTTTATTACTGTCGATGGTGATGATGCAGTTGCTATTGTTGTTTATAAGGACGCACAAATGTTTGATGATAATCTCAATGATAATGCAGCTATTACATAGCAAAAGACAATCCTGTCGCTAATGTTGCTAATGTTGATGATGATGATGATGATGATAATGACTTGTTATTGTTTGGATTGTTTACCTTTGACGATGTTGTTCTTGTTACCATAGTGATTGCTTCAAAAAACTGTTGTTATTACCATTGCAGTTGTTATAGTTAGACTTTTAATTGATTTTGTAGCTGTTATGAGTGTCGCCGCTGACAATACTATTATTATTATTA